>NC_084982.1:11615556-11703056 GCF_963691925.1 Scomber scombrus
ACATTCTCCTTCAAAATGTTTTGATAGAGAGCAGAATTCATGGTTCCGTCAATCACAGCAGGTCGTCCAGGCCCTGAAGCAGCAAAGCAGCCCCAGACCATCACACTACCACCACCATGTTTGACTGTTGGTATGATGTTCTTTGTATAAAATGCTGTGTTAGTTTTGCGCCAGATGTAACTGGACACACACTTTCCAAAAAGTTCCACTTTTGTCTCATCAGTCCACAGAATATTTTCCCAGAAGTCTTGGGGATCATCCAGGTGTTTTTTGGAAAATGTGAGACGAGCCTTTGTGTTCTTTTTGGTCAGCAGTGGTTTTCGCCTTGGAACTCTACCATGGATGCCATTTTTGCCCAGTCTCTTTCTTATGGTAGAATCATAAACACTGACCGTAACTGAGGCAAGTGAGGCCTGCAGTTCTTTAGATGTTGTTCTGGATTCTTTTGTGACCTCCTGGATGAGTCGTCGATGCGCTCTTGGAGTAATTTTGGTAGGCCGGCCACTCCTGGGAAGGTTCGCCACTGTTCCATGTTTTCTCCATTTGTGGATAATGGCTCTCACAGTGGTTCGCTGGAGTCCCAAAGCCTTAGAAACGGCTTTGTAACCCTTTCCAGACTGATAAATGTCAATTACTTTGTTTCTCATCTGTTCTTGGATTTCTTTAGATCGCGGCATGATGTGTGGCTTTTTGAGATCTTTTAGCCTACTTCATGTTGTCAGACAGGTTCTATTTAAGTGATTTCTTGATTGTACAGGTCTGGAAGTAATCAGGCCTGGGTGTGGCTAGTGAAATTGAACTCAGCTTTCCAAAAAATTTGGTTAATCACAGTTAATTCATGATTTGACAAGGGGGGGCAAATTACTTTTTCACATAGGGCTAGGTTGATTTGGATAGTTTTTTCCCTTAATAAATGAAATCATCATTTAAAAACTGCATTTTGTTTTTACTTGGATTGTCTTTGTCTGATATTAGAATTTGTTTGATGATCTGGAACATTTAAGTGTGCCAAATGTGCAACAAAATAGGTAATCCGTAAGGGGGCAAATACTTTTTCACAGCACTGTATGTCTGTAGCTCCAAGACAGAAGTACATAGTATAGATAACACTTTCTGAAATAGAACCACCTATAAGTACTACTGTATTTCTGTGAAAGAGACAGCCAGAGAGAGAGATAGAGAGTGTGTGTGTCCACACACATATTGTACCAGGATACTGGTACGTGTGTGATGTTTGACTGCACTCTGTCACACATGACTGAGAATGAAAATGAAGCATGAACTGTGATTATCCATGGAGTTAAACCACTGGTATTCCTACGTCTCTGTTCCATTGCACATGGAAGTTTTTTTCTTTATCTGTACAGATTTTCACATCATAATTTGGCATTTTTGATTCATGCCAACAAAATGACTGACGGCAAGATCCTGGTCCTTTAATTTAATTTGAAGAGGATCACTTCAGTGCTTTTAAGTTTCATGCAGGACTGCACAGGTACACATGGATATACACTCAGGTGGCGTCAAACACTCAGCAGTGAACCAAGATGTCTTTGAGATCAAATATAGACTGTATATACTTTGCAAGCAATCTATGCATTTATCCAATAGACTGTGTGTACCTATAGAGCTGCTAGAATATGGGTTAATAACCTCAAAGGTATCCGGAACGGTATAGGTCATTCACTGTCCCTCAGTTTTGTGGTATATTGATACATGAGTGTTTTTGATTTTGAGACATCATTAAGCTCTTTGAAATAAGACATTTTCAAGTTGATCTTGATTAACTAAATGTTCCCTATTTTATTAAGTGGTTCACGTTCTCTTTCTCATGTTCCTGCATGTACAGTATGAACAGGGCTGAATTTAAAATGTGGATATCCATGTCAGTAAACACTCTCTGGAGTTGCCAAACTATGTGGGTTCCAGTAGGGCTGTAAAGAAACTCTGACACATTTAACTCCACCCTGCTTCCTTTTCCTGTTTAGAGAGCTTCTCTGGGTCATGCAGGTCTATTTTCTCCTCACACAGTTCTGGACTCAGGATGTTTCCCATAAAATTGGACCTCACTAAGCCCACAGATAAACACACCACACACTCTATGCACATGCAAGAATGAAAACTAGGTGACAGTGTAAATTGGCTCACTAATCATCAGGTATTTCACAAACAAATCTCCTGTAGAATTGACTTTACTGACCTTGTTATCTTTCACTACAATACTCTACTTTCAGCTGTATTCATAATTGTTCACTGATGCTTGTTTAATGAGGCAAACTGGACACCAATGGGGGCAAAAAGCCAAGCTCACCAGGCTTTTCCTCACAGTCACAATGCTGAACTGCAGGGACTAATAAAATAATCACCACAAAGTCACGTTTTACAAAAGAATGCTTTTGCTGAGGAAACAATTCTTAAGCAAACAAAAGACACGCATACTGTACACCCACTAACATGTGAGCAGACGCACTCATGGCCATCCATCTTAAAAAATGTTACAATACAAATGCAGAAAGGTCAGAGGCGTCTGTCTCTGAAGTGAGGGTAACACCTCAATGGAAACTGCATGCCGCCTCTCTTAAATCTGTCTTTCAGTACACAACACACATGTTCATGCTTGCACACACCAGTGACAGGGAAGCCCCACACATGCGCTTCCCATCCGATGCTATGGCTTCCTGCAGCATAGCACAATGGGCTCTTCCCCTAATTGTTACGACCCGGCACTCTCTATATCACAGCCACTTTTTTGGCAGGGGATGTGCTAGCCATTTTTCTTCTTATCACAGGCAGACATCTTCCCCTCGCCCTGGACACACGCCTTCCTCCCCTATAAAACAATCACATTTGGGAGGTCAAACGTGTCTGCTCTCCATTGGCTGACCCCGACACACATCGCTCATTCACATTCAGAAGCGGGATTACGCTTTTAAACCAAGCGCTTCCCAAGTGAACTGCACAGTGTTTTCTTCATTTGCATCTTTTTTCTTATTCTCTTATGGATATTCAAAACATACTCAGTTTGATTTAGTTTGCATGGTCACAGTGGAACACCGATGCAAAAAAGGCACATGCAGAAACAACAGTTGTAACAATCATCCACTTAGCTAAAAAGAGATAATTGCTAAAGCAGATGTTGCAGATGGGTTTCCAGGTACTGTAGGAATCTGTAGCCAAAAAACTTCTCTTCCCTGGTCACATACCCAATTCCCACAACTCACACATCCGCTGCCAGCATCATCCCCTCATTCCATCGTGCTTGAACACATCTTGAAATATATTCTCAAACACATGAGAATCAAAGCATCTCAAAGGGTCCTATACGAAGCATCCTGTTAACATTACTGCCTCAAGAGCCTTCCTTCCTCCAACGGACACTGATAAACGGCATTTGTGTGCAGGGTTTTTGAGAATTTGTGAAGGGGGTCGCACAAGCAGCCATGCAAACAATCCTGTTTTTGCTCTCAGGAGCCCAGGGGTTCCATTTTCACAAAGTCACGGGCCAGCTAGTGTGGATATAGACTCTTTTTATATTAACAGGGCCCCAAAATAGCTAAGTGTAATGTGAAAGGGGTCACTTGTTGTGATAATTAGTTAATGAAATCTGCAGTTTCTCTCATCTCTACTTGGCCTTTTAATGTTTTTGAGCTAATTTGTTTTGATTTACATCTTCATTGTTGGTTCATGGTCAGTGCTCCCATCAACCTCATTTCCAGCCACAGAAGGCAACTGTTTACAGAGAAAACCTTTGATAAACTGATACCAGCCCAGCAAAAAAACCCTGATATTTTCCTCAGAAGCTGGTGGGACCAAAAATGGGATAAAGGGAGAGTGATTATTGGACCTGTAATTTGTCAGGTGAAACACAACTCCAAATACAGGATATACTAAAGTTTATCTGTGTCTGCTAGAGAAGTAAATGGGCAACTTGTTTTTAACAAGATTATAAAGGTGATAATATGTCACTCTTGTGTTTCCAGCTTGTTTTGGCTCCTACTTTCAGAGGCTGTTGCAACTCACTGTTTGTTAAACTGTGAGTCACATTACACACCATGTTTTCCTGTCCGTTCACAATGTAGGAGGAATGTGACAATCGTAAAAAGCACAAATCAAATCTTACATGCAACGCATCTTGATACTTAATTTTTGATAGCCAGGGGAATTCCAAATGTTTAACGTCACATGGAGGCGGATGGTGGGAAACAGTACAACACAGAGGCAGGGGTCTGGTTCAAAGAACTGAAATGGTCCTGTGGGGCAGATTTGGGTTTGATATAAAACAGAAACATGTTTTCTAATGCACAGAGTTAGAGAAATTCTGTTTCTAATGGGAAACATGAGAACTTTTTCTTCATCCTTTTTGTGTGCTAAAACAACTTTTAATGGCCTCATTACCTACAGCTCATAACTACTGAAACTGACTCTTGAATAACATTTCAACAACATCTCTATTGAGCACAAACAGAGATATTTTCCCAAAAAGTCAGATGCTGGTTTTGTGTTGCTCCCTGAAACTGACACTGTTTTGTTTCTACTTAGGTTATAATCAATGTGAGCTGTTTCTTCATTTGACAGTTAACTTGCCTGCAAAGGGCACATGGATTGTGCCAAACTAAAATTAGCCTCCTGTGTCTCAGTACTGTGGCCTTGGAGAAAAGCTGCACAATACACAGAGGACCTGAGCTGTGTCACACGCTTTTAATTGAGCCCCTACCAAATCTGATAAAAGCAAGAGACAACAGAGCCTTTTTATAAAATCAGTGAAAATAACCTTTCATCTGAGAGCTCTGAGTATGATATTAAATACCTTACAGAACCAATGAACATCTGAAATCTGAACAAGCTTCAACACACAAGAAAAGCAAAACACACTCGTGTGCCACACGCTCACAAACACAAAACACACAGCTTCACGAAGGTGGGCTTAGTGGGTGGGTAAGAATAATGGGTCATTAAATTATTACTCACCATTTTATCCATTATTTTTCAGCCCAGTTAAACATTATAATCATTTCAATAAAACAACTGCATTTTCTCTTTAACATTAACTTTAATGACAACTTGTAAAATTAAGGAAGTAAAGGTGTTTATGCATGTAGGTGTGTGAGAAAAACAAAGAATGTATGTGAATAAAAATGAATTTTAAACTTGTGTATTATGTCTGTATTTATCTTTAAAATACACTCATTCAGATTCCTCCTGACAATCATTGGGTTAACACTACCATACTTTCTCTAATTCACTGTAACTGGAGCAGCCCTTAAAAACCCTCTGACCTGCTCCTCTGCATCCATTTCTCTAGATGGACTCAAAATAAATGGGTAGAAAGAGGGTCAACATCATGCTCAGGGACATTTTGACAGGACATGAAACTGCTTCAGGGATGCTTTCCTTGTCGTGAATGTCAGTAGCCCATAAATCATGGGAGAATATAGGGTCACAACAATACTGCAGCCCTACTTGCAGGATCTTATTAGTTATTTATTTAATCAGTCATTCATATAAAAACCCACATGAATTCTTTACAGCAAAGGAATAACTTGTGCAGTTTACATAAATGACCACACCAGTGTTTTTCAGAGTTTTATCTCTCTTTATCTATCTTTTGAATACGATTTCACAAAGATTTTGATCCCCATTTCTTACACTGGAGTCGTGGTAGGAAGCAATCACTTCAGGACCAGTACAGACAGAAAGATTACAGTAACCAATAACTCATGGACTCATGTACATAAGAGTGTGTAAGTATTATAAGTATGGTGTAAGTATGTTATTTTAATGCCATCATCATTGAGTGTTGACACAGATTGGACAGAGCAGATTTGAAAGTGTTGTATATTCTCAGAATAAATTGTTTTTGGTGCTTTAAAAATCAGGATCTGGATGATATCTAGAATGACTGACACATACATATAGGTTTACGTCACTTTTGGTATATTTACATTTACTTGCGTTCATTTCCTGGAGACACAACCTGACCCTATGCATAACTACCAATTGCCTTACCCTTACCCTAACCTTAACCACTGACCCATAAAGTAGCATTTTACCAACTGGGGACATGGGTTTTGACCCCAAAACCATAAGCCCTCCCCAGTCAACTGGTCTTAAATCTGTTGTGTGTCCCTGAAAGTGACTTAAGTTATACCCACAAATGGAAAACTTGTGTATAATGTCTGTATGGAATGTAATGGCTCACATCTCTTTCATTAAGGGAGGTTGTAACATTCTGTATAAGTGCACCCATAAAGGACAACAACATGTCATCATGCCTGCAGAGGTTATAACCCCACCCTCAATCCCTGCCAGGTCAATGGACAAGTGAAACATGATATAGCCCTAAATTACACAATAAATTACGTTTTTGTTTATCCACTTTGCAAAAGCAAAACAGTGTGAGTGTCTTAATTTAAACCACTAAACTTGCAACATGAACCATTTACAAAAACTGTTTTCAGTTTAGCTGCTATTTACAAGAGTGCAAAGCTAAACCCTCCTATAGGAGGAACTCCCTGAGCCAGACACTCCCACGGTTGGCACACTGGGGTCTGTTTGACAAACAGAGCCTGGAGACTTTAGCAGGTTCCTTCTCATAACTTTTAGTTGTGAGGCTGCACTATGCAAGTGAAAACTGACAAGCAAAAAACAAATCAAAAACAAAGAACTGAAAAAAAAAGTACGACAGAAAACTTACTGCGTGCGCTCCTGAGGCGAGGATGGCAATGAAGAGGCACAGAAGCACCAGCCTGTAATTCATGAGAATAACAGTTAATAACCAGCAAACACATTATTAAAGCTTTGCAGTGAATTGCGCTCTTGTTCTGCTCACCTCACATTCTTTACTCCTCTGCTGTGTTGTCCTTGCATGGTCCCACTCATGCAGACCGTAAACTCTAATCCCACGCCGCTGTTTCACTTGTGGAGAAACTTCTAGCGCATGACTGGCCGACCTGAACCAAACCAAGATCCCCAAAGTGAATATCACAGGCTACTCAAGAGTTTTTATCTCTGACCTGCCACACCGATGTCTCAATCAATTCACAAAAGTCCTATTTTCACTGTTTTTGCTGTAAAGAAAGAGGGTGCTGTCCTGCAGCTGGTCCTCGTGAAACCACTCTCAGAAAACAACTACAAAGTCAGATTTTTCACCAATATATACGTCATTAACTTGTTATCAATTCAATAAAGCGCATTACTTACAGTCACCTTGCTTGCATGTAGTGGCAGGATGAAGGAAACAAGGAAACAGGTACCACTGGGGGGATGCGCGAGTTCCCGAGCTGAAAAGTTTAAACGACAGGTATCTTTAACACCAAAACCTTCTCAAATATTCTCACAAAAACACCAAAGTGTGCCGAGTAGTCCCTCTCCTTACCGAGAAAAGTCAAAGTGTTTGTATGAGCTGGGTTGTAACCGTTTGCATGGGCGAGGGTGGTCGTTTTTGGGAGGGGGTGTGGTGCAGAAGAAACAAGACCAACTTGCATTGATCAGAACCTCACAACGTTTCGGACAAAGATGCAGCCAAACGTGTTGCCGGTGCTCTGCAGATAAACCGTGAATTACCTGAAGAAAAAGGACAAGAAGTGGTCAACAGGTGTTTTTTTGCGGGCACTCGGCACTGTTGCGCACACAGTTTGCACTGCGCGCCGCTACGATGCTGCTACCGACAGGTACCCTGTTTCTGCTGGCGGCTCTCTCACTAAGTGTTGACCTGACTAGAGCTGAGGTAAGTGGACAATATATATACAGTATTTAATTTTGGTTAGATTACAGGTATATTTGTGCAAAAACAGTAACTCTGTCTCATTCAGTTAATTTGTACAACGTCAACCAGAGTGTGACCGGGTAGTTTTTCTTTATGTAATTTATAAATGTGTACATGCATTCATGTATCATCTGCCTGCAAGCAACTCTGCCTACTCTTTGATGAATTCAGTGTGCTCACATGGTTAATTAAGTGTGTTAATCCCTGTCAGTAGCCTACCACAGTCATTTTTTAAAATTTAATTTGCTTCAGAGTGACTGACACGCATTTTATTTCCCCCAGATGTTTGTATTTAGTCTGTGGTGATTTTATTTGGATTGCGATTCACTGATTTTACTTCTGGTCAGACTCTGCTGCTCTGCACTCTTTCAGTTGAGTTTACCCCAGGTCTGCCTCCTCCACTTCTGCCGGAGAGGAGCAGAGGGAGAGGACGAGAGGGTGGGGCAGACTAGTGTGTGTGTGTGTGTGTGTGTGTGTGTGTGTGTGTGTGTGTGTGTGTGTGTGAGAGAGAGAGAGAGAGAGAGAGAGAGAGAGAGAGAGAGAGAGAGAGAGAGAGAGAGAGAGAGAGAGAGAGAGGGGGGGGGGGGGGGGGGGGGGAGAGGGAGAGAGAGTTATAGCGGGGTAATGAAGAAGAGAGATGCAATGCATGGTATGCATGGTATAGATAACCATTTCTACATTTTTCAGGCATGTTTCTTAGTAGAATAAAGATACTTCTTCTGCACTGTATTGGCAGCTGTCTGATCCCACAGAGCCATAAAGAAATACAGCTGCTCTGTGTCTTGCAGTCATTAGTGTGTCCCTGTTTCTATGTCAGCACGTGCCGCTGTAGGTGATTTAGGGATGTCAAACATGCAAACAGTTTATTTCCCTACCATACTAGATGCAACATTGCACATTCCCATTTCAAGTAAATTAATATGATATATTATCAGGCATAATCAGGTAGCAAATTAAAATTAGAACTGCCCTTGACATTCATGTGGATAAAACTAATGAAGCGTTTTCTATCAATTTACAAAAGGATGTTAGACTTTGTTAGAAAATAAGTGTGAAAGTTCATTAGCTTTTGAAATAATGTGACAAAACAACTCTAAGTGCTTAACTGTGTTTTCAGGGGCTTTCAAGCTTGTCACATAGTCTTCATTTGTGAGTGTAGGTTTGAAAACTGCTTATAACTGTTGCTGCTTAGCAAAGTGGAATAACCGAAATAGACTTTATTAACCGTGACAGTGAAAATCAACCATTGCAGCATTAAAAATTACAAATGCAAAATATTCTGTATTTCGAATAAGCTTCATCAGAGGGAATTAGTCACTCAAAATGACAATTTAAGTCACTAATTTAGTCAGATGTGATTGGGAACAGCTATAATGGAAATGCTAACCCAGGTCTAATGCAAATATTTAATAATAAAGCCAAACTTTTGGTCACTAGACCTTAATGTCTGACAGAAAGGGGAATCCCAAATTTTAAATAGAGCCAACCTGAGGAACAGCTTGACAAGGTGGTATCCCAAAAGAAGAAGGTAATTTTTGTATGTTTTTCCAGATCCAGCCTCCACATTCAAGTAGATTATCCATTATTTACTTTAATGGCAAACAGAGATACACAATTAGTTCAAATACACATAACTAAAGTCACGTGATCACATTTAGTGCTTTATTTTAAAGCGTGGGTGAAGTTTCCTGCAGAAACATCTCTCACACAGAAGTAGGAGAAATCAAGGTGAGGGGATGTTGGTGGACAGTATCAGGTATAAAGGGAAGGGAAAATAAACCAGACTGTTTTATCTTTTATCCACTGTCTGCTTAGATTTAAGAGCACAAACATAAGTAGATCTGGACAGAACAAGAGGACAGGAGAGGACACAAGAGGAGGTGTATGTCTGGCTGAACATCTTGTCACTGATCAGATGACACCAATGAAACTGGAATAATACAACATTCTAGATTTATTGGCGGGAGTTGCATATTTCCCCATCCACACATGTGGGAGGTCTGTAACAGGAAGTTTGCAATCCTGTGAGAGGCTTTCATCTGTCCAGAGGGTTAGGTGAACAGAAAAGGGGGTTTCCTCATCAGTTATATCCAGAACAATGACACAGATACACGCCTGAGATGCAGTCACATGTTTTTAATGAGAATTTTATGTTCACACACTGACATAAATTTGAATCTGGTGAAATAAATAAGTGTCTTGGCTGATGTCCACATCAGTGAGTTTATCCCTTTGTGTCCACAAACACAGGACGTGACTTTGGGTATCAGAGCCTCCTGTTTGGCCTCCTTCACAATCAGCGGGGCTAAACTGAGGCCAGGAGTGAATACACAGTATAAACAACTCACACTGAAACGCTAATGTGTGCAGGCACATACAAGTGCGATAATTCTGAGGCTAGATTGGGTCATGGTTACTTTATAAAGGCAATAATGAATAAATAATGTAAGATCGTCTTCCCTTTATCCTCCCTTCTCTATTGAAGGATGAAGCAACAAAGCTAATATTGAGATCTATGTAGACCTTTGCTCCCATTTTTTCTCTACATCATCTGCTCCTGAGTGAATTTCTTTGTTGTTTATATAGTATCAACAGAATAGAGTTTTTCTCCCTTGGCGGTCATTTAATCTGGTCAGAATGAGTCATTTGTAATTCCTAGAGGAGAAAGAGAAGGAGGATGATGAGGAGGAGGAGGAGGAGGAGGAGGAGGATGGACAGATTAGCAGATTTTTGGAGTAACAGTTTGTGTGTGGGACGTGTGATGGAAGCATTGGGAAAGGCGCTAGCTAGTGGGAAAGATTTACTCCTCTGAACTGCCAGGTTCCCACTTCCTGCTCAGTTGTAATATTCAAGGACAGGGTGAACCACAGGAAAATAACACAACTCCAAATTAACTGGAGGGAAGCAGCACTGACAAATGTTAATCCTCATGCAATGTGTGTATTGTTTCTGAAAGCAAATAATCTTGAATCTGTTAACCCAAAATGCTCACAAGGGTGCTTGTTGTTTGGTCTGGAACTGATCCTGTAGACCTGTACCCCCCACAGAGACAACAGCTGACCCTGTCACTGCCACTGGCCACCAACCAAGCAATGTACCCTGGGAAGGCACAACCTGCCTGACCCCTGTTCCCAGTGTTGTAAAAATGCCTACATTTGGAAGAGTAGCGATTGTGTTTGTGTGTCAGTATTTTGACAGGCGTTCATGGGTGGCAAAGATAAGTCTTCTCTGACCTTGATACTCAAGTAGTGTGGCAGGTATGCCCCACTTTCTGCTACTATGTGTGTGTATGTGTAAATTTCTCTGTGTGTGTTCCCGCTCTTTGCCAAGTGAGGAGTGGGTTGAATAGTGGTTAAGCATGTTAAAGCCTTGTTCAAATTTCCGTTGAGTCCAAGCATTTCACTCGTCACAGCTGCTTTTCACTTTTCCCACATAAAACACATCTTTTTCTCCCACGCCAATAGTTTTCTGCTCATTAATTGTCTCAACATCAACTTCACTGTTATCCTCGAGATCGGTTACTTCCCAGATGTGTATTGTTATGGCCAATGTGCAATTCAGTCGTTTAACTGTGAAATTGGTGAGTCATAAATGTCATTTGTGGTTTGGATGGAGATGGTGTAATAGATACGTTTGTCTGACAGAGAGGTGGAGAATGATGTAGTGACAGAGTGGAAGGGCTGCTAGAGGAGGAGAGGAGGTGATGAGGTTATGAACCCCAGAAGAGGAGGAATGTGGGTTGGAGCCAGTGGTGATACCCCGTAGCAAATCTTTTAGTCTCACTCTCTAGCCCTTGACCTGCACTTCCACCCGTGGCTGCCAAATTGACCAATTGATAATGAAGACAGCGATCATGGGATCATTAGATTTATGACTCTCTGTTTTGCTGTACTGTATGTAGTGAAGAGTGGCTTTTTGGCTGTTTCTGTCTTCAGCTGTTCACTGTGTCAGTTTCTGGCCTGGGAAACTTCTGCTTCAGCTTATTGACAGGTGTAAGACTGAAAAATAGTGTTTAGTTGGGTTTTTCTTTAATGCAACCTTTCTCACACAACATAGACAACATTTAGGTGTGCGGTTTCTCTTTGTGTTTGTGCAATTCTGGGTTTGGGTGTGCCTGTATATGGATTTGTGTGCATGTGCCTAAGACAGTCTGGATGAGGTACTGGTTTGCATTGTCCACAAATTGATGCCTTGTATGACTGGGTGTAATGATTTAGATTTTGACCTGAAGATTGTTTAAAATGAGTGTTCGATTTCAACCTTTGAAATAGCAAGCACTTTGTGATTTTCACAGTATTATTTTTCGCTCCACCTTCGCCTACTGCCACGGGCAATAGTTATCTCCTTAGCTGGGGAGATGCTACTAACGTTCTGGTCATCCAGGTCCTCTAGCTCTTCGATCTGCTCTTGCAACCCCTGCGGGTCTTTCAGAGCCATGGTGACAGCCCAACACAGATGCTCAGATGCTCTGGATAATGCCAACAGTTTTCTGATTACGTTTTGTGGTGTTACTGTTTGGTGGCAGATCTCCATGCATTATGGCAGCAACAAACTTTGTTGCTAAAGAAGTTTCCACTTCGCCCATCTGGCTTTTTTGTCTTTGTTATTCCAGTGTCTCAGGCTATTGTCTCTGCTTGGTGTAGTTTACTGTGTGGCATCCAAATTGGTGTGTCTGCCTGCCTGACTAGATTTGATGATGCCACTGGGAGGCGTTAAATGCTTCGTTTTGATGCCTTGTTATGAAGCAGGGAAGCTTTTGAATTAATGTGACATCATATAGATTGGGGGGGAAATTATTCTCCTCAGAAGCTTTTTATGACATTTTTTCAAGTTTAACACAAATGTGACAAAGGAAAATGAACTGGAAATGTGGAGGTTACATTGTCTTTAAGTGGAGCACTCAGCCCCCAACTCAGCACCCTCAACAGGAGAATGTTAAAGCCTTCATAATGCAAGCAGTTATTCAATTAATTGCTCTTGAATGCAACAGAACTTACCCTTAAGTATAGACTTCTCACTGATTATTCATTCTATGTAAAATTCATACATTGAAAAAGTTCTTTCTTGTGGTTTACCTGGAAATGTTGCTCCTTTTGGAAGTTTAAACTGTCTCTTTCTCCTGCAGTACTCACTTGTGTGTGTGCATGTGTGGAAACACAGAACATCCCCATGGCTACAATGAAAATGCACATTGGTCATGCACTTTCTATTTTTTCCACAAAAGTGTCTCTCCTGTTCCTTCAGTATAAATAAATATGCAGTGATGGATCACCTTAGATAAACATCGCAGTTTGTCCATCTTCCCTCTGATGCTGCAAGTTCATGACAGATTTAGCTGCATCTCTTATTTAGAAACGATTGGAAAAGAGCACCAGTTTTGCTTTTTGAAGTCCTGCCTCCCTTACAGAACAAGTAACCTTTACAATAAAAACCTTGACTTTTTTCTCCTCCTTCTTGTATTTCATGTCTTATTTTTGTGTCCCAATACACAACTCAGGGTATTAACAGAGTATTGAAAGTTTGGTCTAAAAAAAACCCGATCCACATCAAATAAAAATCCAATCAGAGCTGGGTCAAATTAATTGCTAATCTTTCATACTACATTGCAGCACTGAGTGTTCCTGAACTAACATCATATCAACTAATCAGACAGGGTGCTTGTGATAAAAATATCACTGTATATAACAAATTAGGTTTTGGCAAAACCACATCCATGACAAACACAATTGTTCATGGATGTTGTTGTTGAATATAACTGTCATTAACTTTTGATTTTAAATTCAGAAGAATGTATCCTTGATTTTTTGCTTAAAAGTTTGAATGCACTGCTGGGCCAAAACCTTGACATTGTTGGTACCCAAAAAGCATTTAGCTTTTTTCCCCTTCTCTAACTCTTCAGGAAACAAGGTAACAAGACTTTTTTTCTGACTCAGTGGTCATGCATATTTTAGTTAAGAAAGGTTATTAGGTTTTTACTGGCCATTAGTAATATTTATGTCTATGAAGGCAATCTTACTAGAATTATCAAAGTAGTTCATTTGAGAAGCATTTTAGAGAACATTAACTTGGACTGAAACATAAGGTCAGTTTCATAGTATAGAAGCAGGTGGATCTTCTCATTTCCTCTATGGCAAGTTACACCCCAGTGAATCACAACCATCTGTGTAGGTTGAATGGCTTCTTTTTTTAGCATCAGCAGTTTTGTTAATTATTTTGTCTCCTCACTGTGCAGATTGAATCCGATTAATTAGGTTAGTTTCTTTGTCACACATTCATCATTTCATTTGTGACAGTACGGATGAGAGAAAGCAATGAAAGGGGTGAACGAAATAAACATGGTCAGTTTATGTTTTTGGTGGGGAGATTCTGGCATATAGAGTTAGGATGAATAAAAGGACACTGAATGTAGACAGTGAAGACACATGACCCCATGATATTACAGTCAAAAAGGCACATGCTTCATATTTGACCCTTTAAAAGTTAACTGATTAAAGCTCTTTCCAGATGCAGTGTGTGGCGCCCTTCAATAAGTCTGAGCATTAAATGAATGGAGGCATTTCTATTTCTGTCACCTTAACATGGCAGTGATATCTGATGTGATATAATCTGATTTATAACTGTCTGTACAGTGCCTCTTTTACTGTGTAACTCATATTCCTGCACACTCCCCTCATCTTATCTGAGTGAGAATTGCTCTACATAGTACTAGACTTTTAAGGCACAAACTGTACTGAGGGGGATTGATAGAAATAGCAGAATGTTAGTCAGAGCTGACTGTAATTCACAGGAACCGAGAGTGCTCGTGTATCCAAACCTGGAGCCTTGAACGTCTTTCCTAGAAGAACAGATGCTTTATTCATCTCCTCCTGTGTTGCTCTTTTAAGTTTCTGCTGGCAGTTGCACCCTGTCGACTTGCCGGACAATGAGAACTGTTCATTTATGTAGCTGTTATTCTACTAAATTGTCCCAGAAAGGCTTATCAGATAACTTTGAGTAGGAAATAAGCTAAGCCGGTCACATGACGTGGTTCACATCAGGAAAAGAGGAGATATCCTAATCTTTCAATGCATAGCTGAGTCTAGAAGCAGATTAAGACATTTTTAGCTGATACATGAGCAGATCTGTTGTCAGGGTTCGGCATCTCTCTGCAAGCAAAGCTCAATCCTCAGGGCGGTATAATCTGTAAGTTACAGTCTCCCCATATGTTGAAATGGCACTGATGTAATGGTGATGTTGGAGATAAGGCCTGATATAGAAACAAGAGAACAATAGAGAGTACTTCTGTCTATTAGATAGCTATCATCTGAAGTGTATGGTATGATAATGGGACTAAAAGGCTCCATTATCCATTAGTTTGTTGCAGACTTGGAAGCGAAGGACAGAGATGAAGGCTTTCTTTCACTGGTCCTTGGAATTTCCTCTTTCTCACAGTAATCCTTAATCATTTCGTGTTGCCTCAATTATGTATCATATAAAAGTGTCTGTGTTTCTGAGGATGAGGGTAATTAAAAGGGAGATTTGCTATTTTGAAATGAAAAACATCAAAATATGTGCAGAATGCACAACTGGAAGAAGCTTGGTTAAAAGGATTTGAAATAGAGCTTGTATGCACACACTTCCTGTCCATGTATACTCCCTGGTGGATGGACTGTGTGTTTGTATAACAGTGATGGTGATGCATCTTTTTATAAATTACTAACTCACATCCCAGATGCTTCCATGTAACGTGTGTGTATGTGTTTTGTAAAAGAGACACTATTTTTAGATTTTCAGTTTTTAAACTTTAAACTTTAAAACTGATGCAATTAAATTAATTATTTCTCTGCTTTATCATTTGTTGTTGTTGTTGTTGTTTTGTTGTCGAGAAGCTTACGTGAGAATATTCCAGGTTGGAGGTATTTAGTTGGTCATAAGTCACAGAGGTCATGCCTTGTCCTCGCGTGCTGACGCTATTCCCAGATACCAGAGCACTCTTGAGAGAAGCAAGGCTGACCCAACCCCTTCTTGTCTTTGTGAGCATAAAAGGCAAGGAAGAGGCCTTCCTCCTTAGAGAAAGAATGGCTTCCTAAACCCTATATCCTGTGGCACAGTGCTGACCATTCACAGGCAGAGCTCAGCAGCAGCTCATACGAACTGAACTGGTTCTTTTTCAGAGAAAACAAAAGTCGTAGCAAAGTTGTTGCTGCTTTCTCTACCTGTTCTTGCTCCTTCCACCTCCCTCTGATCATCGCTCATCTTTATCACTACCAGATTTATTAGCAGAGAAATAGTGCAAAAACTAAGCATCATATATCATTTTTCTGCAGCGCAGGCATTTCAAATTGATGCAGCAGAGAAAGCAAATGAGAAAGAAGTTCAGAGGTAGAGAGCTTATGATTTGATGTCTGTGTGTATTAGTACTAGGACCAGTCCTGTTCCTGTGGGATTGTTGAGGAATGTTTTTTTTTTTTACTATTTGGAACAATAACCGCTCAGAACAGTGTGTGGGCACGTGAAAAGAGCACTGCAGAGAAAGGAAGAAGCCCAATGACAGAAAAAAACAAGTGCAGCAGTATACATTTCACCGATATCATGCCAGATTTCTGTACAAAAGTTAAACACCGCAACTCCAGCATTTTAGGACTTAACGCCATCTTATATCCTCAACACAGGATAAGAGTGCCGTCAGCTGTTCTTGTGTGGAGCACTAGTGTATTAATGTGTGTGTGTGTGTGTGTGTGTGTGTGTGTGTGCGTGCATGTGTGCGTGCGTGCGTGTGTTTAATGACGGAAAGTCCCCTCTAAGGCCAAGAGATAAGTAGGAGTCTTGCTTAATTTGTTAACAAAGTAACATTTCATCCACATGTGGTTGCTTTCGCACACTCAGACACTGAAAAAGCCTAGTTATCAAGATAAACCAAATATTGAAAGCTCTGTTTGAACCTCTAAATCCCCTCTAATGGCCTCATCAGAGGTTAGGGGTCAACAGGATGAGCCTTTTTGGGGTCATGTGACTGGTCTAGATGGGATGCAGATGGGCTAACTGATTAGGAGAGGTCAGAGACCTCTGTAATCTATGGCAGTAATATTGTATTGGATGTGTTAGAAGCATTAATGTGGCATGGAGCTGGCTTAAATGCAGTTGAGTGAAAGATGACCTATTGTTTTCGGTGCTGGTCATGTCAACTAAATCACTGTAATGATGTCTAATGATGTTGTATTATTGGACTGATGTAGTTATTCAGCCTCTTTGCCACCCATATTATGTTTTTTTTTTTTTGTCCCTTTTCACTCGTTTTCTCAGCATGAACATTGAGCAATCAGTAGCTGGAATTATCCCACTAGCTCTTGAAGATCAGCCAACTCCAGGGCTGTCAAGGCCTGAGAAATTCTCTAAAACAATTTTCCCATTTGCAGAGTTAATTTTGCATGTGAGAATTCCTCGGTGGACTGTTGACATGGCTGGTGGTGCTCTGCTAAAGGACTGTGCAATATTCCTGCTTTACATCGCACATCCGCTGACATGTTCAACAGTTTCTGCAATCCCGGCAGATTAGCTTTGCAATGCTATCCACAGCTGCACATGACTGACTTCACTGCATCATTATTCTAGACATCTGCTCATGTTAGCTCTCTGTGTTCGTTGATATGCTGAAGTTAAGTGTAGACATGCTTGACTGTGATAAATGGATGATATACTTTTGGTTGAGATACAGTTTTTGTAACTTTCAGACCCCAGTTCTGGTGTCCTCTAGCTGCAACTTAATGACAGGCAACATTCACCTGGTCATGCTTGGTCATGCATGAACTGAATGTTCATTAACTTTTGTGTGTGAGTGCATTCAGTCATTTAATGCTTTTTATTTTCTTTACAAATTTAGGATAGATTTATGTAAGTGTGACATTAAAATCTAATCCCATGAAGTCTGCACAAGTTTTATGATTTCTGGGATTAGCACCAAGTCTGGTATTTATTATTTTTTGTGTGTGTGTGTGTGCGTGCGTGCGTGTGTGTGTGTGAGATCAGTTCTCTGCAGACGCATCTGCTTTTGGTTAGAGAAGCCCTGAATTATTATGGTGGTGTAGATGAATACAGGTGCTGCCTGCAGCCAGAACAGGACATGTTTTACATCAAGTTGGTCTCAGTGAACAAGAGCTACAGGACTCCTTAAATAAAGGTAACAGAAAACATAGCCCTGTTTTATTGCAGAATGTATATGTCTCTAGGTAGGACACTCAGCGTGGCCTTTGGTTTCTGCGTTACTACTGTGTGTATCTGACATTTCATTTGTAATTCTAACTTTAGACATTTGGAACTGTCAAGTGGGCATTTGTTAAAAGGCATTTTGGGAAACACTTATTTGCTATAGATTGATACTTTCATGCCTTTATGCTAAAAAAATGGATCTACTGCATGCAGCTTGTTAGGTTAGCACAAACAGTGGAAACAGCTATCCTGGCTTTGAGGTATTCCTAATCTTATTAACTTGCTACAATAAAAAGCCACAGTTGCCTAATATAGGGTTTGAATTTCTCCAATAAATTAATCAAATGGGAAATTGTGCTTTCATACTGCTGACAACAAGAGTCCTTATGAAATATGTTCAAAGAATCTAGTTCACAGGAACAGTTAACATGAAAAATGGTTTGGCTCAACTCGACATCAACCCTTGGCATTAAAAAGTGCTGTTTCACGTCGTACCATTCCAGACAGTGCGCACGCAGCTCACCCTTACACAGAAATACACTCATACTGTTTACAGAGCAAGTTGCACCAGGAGCCTTGTCGACCAAGTATGGCAGTCAGACAGAAAAATTCGCCTCCTCCACTTTCTATTCTCTCATCCCAGCCTCTCAGTACCAGAGAAGGCCAGGAATGTCAGAGCGGCCCAGTTCAACCCAGCACAGTCTGTCTGAAAAAACGCATCTATCCTCCTCCACCAGTTTTGATTATTTTGTTGGGCTTTTATTTTGTTGGGCTTTTTTTCAAAGACACTGATTTCATACAGTTTTCATGACTTCAGAATCAGCTAATAAGTAGCATTAGTGTAGGTGTTTTTGCTCATGTGCTTATGTATGTGTTTCTACTTACAAAGCACTGTACTCCCTGTCTTTTAGTGTGGTGTTTTATTGTCTCATTTAGTGCTGCTTAATGAGCCTTGCTGCCAAGTGAGATCCTTCTGACGTTTATGGAGTAAAGTTATCCTGATTGTCTCCATATGTAAGCCATGATCTGTGACTTAAGGCCACAAGCACATCTTTATGGGGTGCCTTACATGAGTTAAGCATCTTAGACCAATTCTATGGCACTGTAGTAAATTGACTGTAACAGAGTAGGATCCTGTTTGATAGCTCATAATGAAGGTACTATATAAACGACCTTGAAAATCCACATGAGAACTCCAAGCAGCTGAAAGCTACTGAAGTGCCCTTTAGATATCTCCAGGGAAGCAGCATTGCTGACAGTGTATCAGTGTGGTTGCACTGAATCAAAAAAATGTTACTTAGTTGGGGTTTTTTGACACTGGGTGATAAAACACTAACTGTCTGCTGTTTAGTGCTGGGCAGGTGATCAGAGCCTTTTGCTGAAGATTCATGAGCGCATGAGACTGAACCAAAACAATATGATGTTGGACGGGAAAAAACAAAACAAAGAACTGAAAGTTGCTAAAACACTCATTTGAGCTGTGGGGAGCTGCAGATTTGATATCAATATGATTAAAAAAAAACAAAAACATTTTTCACAGACATTAAATAGAATTCTGATATAATCCAGCCATAAATGTTGCAGGTATGCGTCGTAATTTATGGCTTACCCAGTTGACCCACGAGTGACACCTTCCACATTACACAAAGTCACTGTTCTTTTAAAAATATTGATGAGTGCAGCTTTAGCTTGTTTTGTCACACCAGGCTGTGGGTTACGTATCTTGGAGTAATCATCTTTAATCAACAATACTGTTACCGTCTTGGAGTTCATATCAGACTCTTGATCGCTACACTCACAACTGACTTTGATTAAGAAGCAGGTAGGCATGAAAACTAACTGAGGCAGGGTATCAATGGAGACTTCAAAAGATGTCCATATGTACATTAAAGCAATATTGACCACTGTTCACTAAAAAGACTGTAAAAAATACTTAAGATTTAGCTAACACAGACTTGAGGCTTATATTCAGCTAAACTTCGGAATTAGTCTTTGCATCGAACAAAGACTGTGGATTTCATATCTCTTTTATTGAAGTTACAGTGGGACTGGATTTCCTCTCAGCTAGTATAGAGAGAAGGAAGGATCAGTCACTCTTTCAATATGCACATAGCCATGCAAGTCATCCCATTTTTGACACGACATAAGTGTTAAATACCCTCGATGGGTAGTTACACTAAGGACATAGGTGCATAGATGTGTGAGAAGGAGCGCAAGCTTGACAAAAGTCTGGAAAACAAAGTAATAATGAAACTGAATGGGTAAAGTTATCAAGTTCCCCTTCAGTAAAATCCCTATCATTACGGAAGGAAACCTCCTCTCTGCTCCCCATCAGCCGAGGAGATAAACAAAGAGGGATTTCTCTAGTCAAACCATTTTCTGTGGCTACTTAGATTTTCACACCACAGAGCTAGGAAAAGGTGTGTTTTGTTTTCTGAAAACACTTACAGAAACAACAGACTTCTGCAGCACTTGTTTCCAGATAAGAGCAACCACAAGTTTTGTGCATGACTTTGGTTAATGATGTCAGCCCCAACAGAAAATGGCATCAGATTACATCAAAGGAAAGATAGCTTGTTTGTTTCCTCAGCATGTAATTGAATATCTATAGGTCATTTGAGCAAACTGGGTACTGGCTATATCTTGTTTTAATTCATACAGTGATATCCCAAAGTAGCAGTTCTGTGTGTGTGTGTGCGTGCGTGCGTGTGTGTGTGTGTGTGTGTGTGTGTGTGTGTGTGTACTGTATAGACACATTTACTGTACATGTAAAGAAAAAGAGAGGATATGAAATGACACATCCGCCGTCCCACACTTCAGCGCTTCAATGGATCATCCCCTCCACGATCCTCAAGGGGTTTTCTGAGACTTTAGCAGAAATGGGGGGTTATGGCAGGAATATGCTGGGAATGTGATGTCTTTCAAAGAAAGGTCTGTTGATGACATTGACCAGATGTTTATGTGATTGTTCAGTTTCCCTTAACATGAAAGGACAGACATAGTTAAAATTCAATGTGGAGAACTCCAGTGGTGGGAATATTTCTGCCCCTATGTGGGAGAAATCAGTTCTGCATCAAAGCTATTCATAACACTTGGGTTCATTATGTATGCAGCAGGCTGAGATAAATAAAATATTGTAATTGTGTCACACAAAATTAAAGTTTTTGAAAGTTGTAACATTTTAGGATGCATTTTTAAGCATATCACCCATGTTTGGAGGTCAGCATGAGGAATGGAGTGCCCACTTTGGTGAGAAAGACAGAGGCAATGAGTCATAGAGCCAATAAAGCTGAAGGACAAACTGAATGACTGTACCCTGAGGGCTGAAAAGAAAGCAACCCTCTATGTAGATTTTGGGAAAATTCAGTTGCCGTGACTAAAGTTCATAATTGTGCAAATACTGTAAGTTACTTTCCATTTCCATCTATTGTTTAACAAAAAATAGTTAAGATGCCTATACTGTAAGAGGATGTTTGATGACGTCAGGAATGAAGTTTGATTGAGACAGCATGCTATTAACTGGTTACGGAAAAGTTGAGAAATTCTTTTCCCTAAAGGCCTCAGAGATAAAGTCACAGTTTCAACATTAACACAGTACACAACTGATTACAGAAGAGATGGCAACCAAGAGGCAACTGCAGTTTGAATATTGAGATTGAAAGGTCATTCTTTACCTTGGAAACCAAAGTTGATAAAATAATCTCAGCACAAGGTTGTCCAGTTTTCGTGTAATTGTAGATGTTTCAACTTCCTTCCAACTTCCAACTGCTGATTGAGATTTTGTGATATGATAGAAAGGCACAGAACAGTTACCAAGTGGACCTTGTGGTAAGATTGTTTAGTCAGCCGCTGTTTCCAACGTCAAGAGTGGACTTCCAATCTCAACTCAGCTTTTATGCCAACATGGATGAGAAGTATTTAAAGTGCTCAGATAAAACAGAAATGTGAACACTTATATTTCCATGACAACTGGGAAAACTATGTCTGCTGAGGAAGATAATTTGATGCCACTGAAACTTACAGAACAGCTACTAAATGGACTGTTTGGTGAAATTGTTTTTGTCATTTGGGGTATTGTTTTTTTTTCATAATCACTATGTGAAATCTGTGAAAATGAATTTCAGATATACAATACCAGGTAACTATGCTTGCCACAATGGTGTATCTCCTGAGTGGGACCTACTTATGCAACAGTTCCATACACTCAACGCTGCTTTGCATTGAGTGTTTATATCAATGTTGGGCTTTTTAGACCAGCATCCCTTGCTAGCCAAGGCCTGTGATCTCAAAAGTAAACATTACTCATCATTTCCTCTCTCCTGGGCTCATCTCAGTACTGGATTTCGCTGTCTGATGACGTCAGACATAAGGAGCAAGTGCTGTTGAAACATTATGCCTTTTGGGAAGAGTCTTGAACTGATGTAACCGCCAGCACCTCTGCAATCCTACATTATGAAGGCCTGTACTCTGCATGCATGTTCATCTGCGTGCCATGCTACAACTCTCTTTAGAATTATGCCGACCCCTTCCTCCTTTTCTGTTGGCATTTTGTGAATCTAACTCAGATTCTGTCAAAGCAAACTTTTGAGGCCTGTGTTTCTCGGCCAGCTCCAGCCTCACTAAACAATCACAAACACACTGTCATATACACGCAATTATGATAAGGCACTGTTTTGCGCAGCGCCCCATGAACGTAAACATTCAGCCACAGTACGTCATATTGATTTTTCGCAGTTCAGAGACATCCTGGCCTGCCGTCCAGACTTAGGAATGACATAAACACTTGTCCTGAGACACGTGAGTCTGTCTGGGGCAGGTTTACTGGATCTGATACAGATCCACAAGTGCTCAGTGACTCACCAGCCACTGTATATTCACAGTAGACACTCAACACTGAAGAGCCTCATGCTTCTGCTTAGTCTGTTTGCTCTGTGGAAGATCACACTGTTTGGGAAGACTAACGTCATCTTCATCTCCTGATTTTCTCACAGTCTGTGGCTCCAGCAATATTCAACACAAACACACTCTGTACTGTGCTGGTTGTCTGTATGCAGATTTGGATTGAAATCTGGTAAAACTTGGTAAAAATAGCAATGATACAATGTTTAAATATACGAAATTAACCAGAAACTATTCTGATAATTACTAATAGTTTGAGTCATTTCCCCAGCAATCTTTTCAGCATAAATGCCAAAAATGGTGTTGTGTCTGGCTCTTAGATGTAAGAATTCATCTATTCTGTTCTCATATGTGATAAACTAAATATCTTTAGGTTTTGGTCTGTTGGTCAGACAAAACATTCTATTTAAAGATATCACTCAGGACTCTGAGAAACAAGTGTTTTTAACTCTTTTCCCCCCCAGAAAAAATAGATGTTTTTACAGTTATAGTCCAGTCCCTTAAAATATTACTGAAGTAAAACTACAGGTACATGTTCAAAGCAAATATAGCGCAATATTGGTATAACTAAATGTAGTGGAGTAAAAAGTACAGTATCTCAAAACTATACTTACACACAGTACTTGAGTAAATTGCACCACTGTCTGTATGTATATTTCAACTTTGGCCCACATGTGAACTAGTAAGGCTTTCATCCAGCTTTCACCTCACTGATATAAAAAATATATTTATAGTTATGTTAGTTCCCCGTCTTGTGGTATAGGTAAACAATCACATCTCTCATCATCCTATATACCCAAGGATTTGTCTGATAAGGTCCTCTTAAGATCCCCTTTACCGAGACCTAGATATGTAATCAGACTATATATGACTGAAAGAGTCATTAGCAAGATGCTCTTTTTGTGCATGTCAGTTGGTTCTTTGTGCGATCGCTCCCATCTGGTGTTTGGGTTTATGGCGATGCATAACGGACGTAGAAGGAAAACATACAGGAGAAATCAAAGACAGTAAACTCTGCTTTGATCTACCTGCAGATTACTGTGCTGTGTTTGGAGATCCAGCATTAGACATCACAGGGTGGTGCTTTCCATCACACACACAAGCACACACAGCGTCCTCATCGTTTTGAGTTCCCTTGTCATGCCCTCCAGCGTGCAGGAATGTCTCCTCAGCTAAATTTTGCCTTAAAGAGGACGGAGGACAAGTGCAAACAAAGGACAAATCTAAGACAGATAGAGAGCTGCAGGTGAATGAGGGAATATTAAGCAACACAACCATGACCAGCTGTGGTTTACTTCAGTGGTGCTGCAAGTGTGTTCCCTCGCTGCATTAATACACCTTAACTCCCTTTGTAACATCCGGCACCAGGAGCTATTATTGCTGTGTGCCTGCAGGTTTTTTTTAGAATGAAGCACACATGTGCTTAATTTTCTCAGTCAATATTCCTTTTCTACTGTTTGTCTTATGACACTAATCTGATGTGAAGCAGGTGTTCCTGAAGTTTTCCTGTGGCATGACAGAAATTAAGAATTTTTTTTTTTTTAAACAGTTAAGGAGTTGGAGAGTTGTACTGGAGTGAATTAGAGGTGTTTGAGAGTGCAGGAATCGGAAATGACATGCTGTAGCAGGCCACACATGTGCATATAGGAGAACAAGTGCATTGAGACAGGGTGTGGGCAGTTGGGGCTTAAGTGAGTGAAGTCTGGTTCCCATGGTTTCCTAAAACTTCAGAGCCACATATTGATTCAGTTACTGTATCAGGTATGTTTGAGAGGATTGCATGTAAAATGGAAGACAGGGAATGAAGAAAGACTTGGACAGGAAACTGAGTTATAGAAAATCTATAATTGACATTGATTTATGTATGAGATGTCATAGTTAGAAAGTTGGGAATAGATCACGTGGATGGTAATGGAGCCATTTATTTCTCATGTGTGTGAGAACAAGAGACAGAGAGAGAGAAATTCTTGTGGTTATAGCTGTGTACTCTCTACACAAGCCTGCAGAGCATGTCCAAAGCCCTGACAGGCTTTTGGCTGGACGCCTTGCACGTGAGTCTAGCAGCAGCTGGATGACTGAGGGAAAAGGAGAAGAGGAGCGATGGAAGAGAGCAAGGCGGTGTAGGCCAGTTCCCAGGCTCTGGCCTCTAGAGATCCTAGAGGAGAGGAAGCAGGGCGGAGGTGGGGTGGGGGCACTGAGAGGGCTGAGGCCAGCTGCATTAATGTTCTGCTGCCTGCATGTAGTTCTACAAAGTTCATCAACGCCCACATGATGTAGCTTAAAAGTAACTTGATTATTGGAAATAAAACATTGGTTACCTTATTAGAAACATCATCAGTAATCTTAAAGCTTCTATAATCTATATTTTTATATCGCTAAAAATGCAATGGTGATGATCAGATAAATAACAACCAACTGGGCAGTTCCTTTTTTTTTCAAATACACTACCTGCCCAGCACCAAAAAGTGGATAAATGTTTGCGAATACGTTTCACCATATCACTTTGAAAGGTGATAATATGTTAATTTTGTGTCTACAGCATATTTCCATTGTACCCAATTGACAAAATAGTCAATGTAGGTTTAAGATACTACAGAGTGCAGAAGAGTAGTGACCTCTTGAATTATCCAGAATTCTCTGTTTCTGATTTATAAATGCTTATCTGTGGGATCAATCAGCAGGCTTGCATGAAAACATTGTAGGAATCTGTCCGGCCGTCGACTGTGGTGATTTAATGTGCTAGTGGAGAACCTATAATCCATCTCACAGGAGCAGGACACTTGTGTGCTATAAAAGAATGAAGAGATTGTGCAACATACGTTATGGACTTCATTCACTTCAATGACATGATAGAGGAGATAGAGCTGTGTAACACACACCTGCTGCACACCTTCAATTTTTTGTCAAACACAAGCCTACAATTTAATTGATGGATCATTTATTTTTATGTTTCTCTTCTTCCTCAGGGTTGTGGAACATCATGTGGAAAATGCGACTGCAGTGGCGTGAAAGGAGCAAAGGTGAGACTTCTGTTTTAACATTTGCCAGTTTCACTAATGTTCAATCCTCATATGTTTTTGTATTCATTTGATATGAGACCTTTTGGTAAATTTGCTGTTGTTGCAAAGTGCAGGATTTGTAAATTCATAGCAAGATGTTGTAGCTGTGACAATGCTTCCTATGTTCAGACTAATGGAGTCAGCTCAGTGTGATTAGACAGGAGTTGGGCCTGGGTAGAAATGCTGTGGATGGGGCTCAGTCATGGAGCAGAGACCAAGAAGGGAACAAAGATCAGTTTGAATTAGAGCATGTCCGGACACACAGCTGGGCTAAGGGCTTTATTTATATCAGACTGAGTGAAGCTCTCAGATACAGATGTGCAAGCAGCAGGAACACCAGCCATGAACTGACTGTGAGCCTTTGAGCTTTGAGAACTCTACCATAAGAGTTAATTACTGACCTGAAACATGAAAAGCTGCTATTAACTGCCCATAGCAATGTAGTAACTGTAGCTTTATTATATTCCATGGTAAAAAAACAACAACAAAAAAAACAAACAAAAGCAAATCACAGACATTAAAGGACAAGTCTGGGGATATTTTTCTTGATGTCAACAAACCACATTAAAACTAAATTTGCAGATGAAAATAGTTCCCAACAGATTCACCTTCAGTCCAGTTAATGGGCTTGGGGCTAAGTGACACAGACAGTTGAGGAAAGTCAGAAGCTACTGAAGGATGGACTTTGAAACTGTTGGTTTTAGTCTTTTAAAATGTGATGTGTTGACAATAATACATGTAGAAATTGAATATCACAAAACTGTTAAACATAACAATTATATGTGTGAGGTGTCCTCCTTCTTCCAGTCAAAAACAAGCACATATATTCTGTTACAGCAGAATGAACATAAATAGTCTTGCACTGCGTTTAATTGTAGACATGATCCCTCAGCCAACAAAAAGAAGTGATAAACAACAGTTCCCAACATGGTGGTCAGAACCCCCACAAGAGGATTTAATATAAACCTTAAAGAAGATCTATGCTGTACCCCCTGTACACACATGACTTTGTAGCCACTTTCGACTCCAACACCATAATCAAGTTTGCTGACAACACAGCTGTGGTGGGCCTGATCACAGAAAACAATGAAAAGGCCTACCTGAAGGCCTACCACCACTGTCCTGGTGTCAGGACAACAACCTGCTCTTGAATGTCAGCAAGACTAAGGAGCTGATAGTGGACTCTGGGAAGAAGCAGGGAGGGAATTACGCCCCGTTAATATCAACAGGTCCTCGGTGGAGAGGGTGGACAGCTTCATGTACCCTGGTGTCCACATCACTGAGGGTCTGACCTAAATGCTGCATATTGAGACAGTGGTGAGAAGGGCAAGGCAGAGACTGTTTCATTGTGATTTAACCATATATGATTATATGCCAAATAAACTTGATTGATTGATTGATTGATTGATGAAGACAGGAACCAGAACTTAAATATTTCTGCCACACAAAATCATGTTACATTTTTCAGACGTTTCTCTTGTTGACTTGTTAACTGTAATATATTGTATCTCTTTAGCACTTGAAGATTAAAATAAAGAAAAAAATATTTTGGTTGAACTTGTTAAAGTACATATATGCAATCAGTAAGTCAACATTGTTTTGTTATATGTTGTCACAAGCAAAAAATGTTTTGGACCACTGCTTTAAAGCAACTATGTGGATTTATTTTTCATTTCAGCTCCTGCTGCTTGTGTGTATGTGTGTATTATTGGCTCAGCTACATCACACGTCTCCAGAGTGTTATCTGTCCTCTTAGTGCAGCAGTCTGGCCTTTTATGGTTCATTCTTACAGCCACAGTAGCCAAACATTCAGCTCTGCCGACAACAACAGATGTACTGACTGTGTTCAGTGGAGCCGTGCCAATCCACTGTGGTCTCAAAGCACCTCTGTGTTTTGAATAGTGCTGAAAGGCTCCAAACAGCCCTCACAAAATCTCCTTTGAGCTTTATTTCCAGTGATATCACTTCCTGGCCTTCCACAACAAGAGTTGCCATGGGAACCCGATGATGGTTCCCATGGTTCAACAATGTTTCCCCTGACTGATGTGACTGATTTGATCTTGCGTTCAGACACAAGAAATCAATCTCAAAAATAATCCTTTCAATATGGCACTTAGTTATTCACTGCCTAATTTCACACATGAGTGTCTCATCCATGGATGATCCCACAGGGTTGTGAAGATGATTATGGCCTGACTCTCCCTCACGAAGCAATGCTGCCATCTAGTGGCAGACAGTTTAAAACAATATATCTGAATATTTTTTGTCTTTTTTTTTTTTGGTCACTGTGATTGGTACCGGAAAGGCTTTGTTTGGACCAATATCTGGTTTTTTTTTATTGTTTGCAAAAACATAGCATAAATACAACATTACATTTATATGAGCCTGCACCATGAATCACAATAGCCTGGTTCAAGATCTCTTAATTGTATTGAGATACATGAGTTTTGCATTGGAAATGTAAAGTGCTTTACAAATAAAATGTATTATTATTATTATTATTATTATTATTAGTATTATTATTATTACAATCAATGAATGAAGGATGGCAAACAAAATTGTAATTCAGTCTGATTATTTTGAGCTAAAATGCAACAATTATGTGATTTGATAAGAGATAAAAAGAGTAAAAATTCAAGGACATAAACAGTGTCTCCTGTGACCCTTTATGACAAGAAGTTCCACGAAAAAAATGATTTTTTTTCTTCTACAACTTTTTCATTTCAGGGATTTGTGGATTTATTTCACAAGAAATAAGTGTAACATTTATTCAGGTTGGGAATCACTACTTTAGACCAGCAGGATGCCCCATTCTCTGAACATTTATCCAAAATCCATCAAAGACCGTTTGAATGTTAGGTACACTGTAACATACAGCGAAACTCAGCGTCAAAATGTCATTCATTACTTATTCTGTTTCTTGTGAAATTTACTTTTGATTTCAACCTCATGTGTTTAATTAAACCATAAAATTACCTGTTTTGAGCATTTATGGTTAAAGTTATCCCTACTCTTTTGTCCTTGTATAATTAATCTGATCCCCTGTGTTTCACAGGGTGAGCGTGGATTTCCGGGTCTTCAAGGCAATATGGGATTCCCAGGGATGCAGGGACCTGAGGGGCCTCCAGGGGCAATTGGAACTAAGGTCAGTACAAACTCACACATACCATTAAAATATATAACCTTCAATAACTTTTAAGATGATCCCAAATGTAATGAATGAATACATGCCATTTATTTCTTTTTAGGGAGATCTGGGTGAATCTGGGGCTCCTGGAATAAAAGGAGTGCGGGTAAGTTGCTAACCATCAAAATTATCACAAGGTCTGATATAAGCAGTGTGGAATGATATGGTACAGACTTACACAAATCCCACAAATTATTGCTTAATTGTAGTATTGTCACGAGATAGTAATATTGCTATGTTTGTGATCTTGCAGGGTCCTCCTGGTCTGCCAGGTTTCCCAGGAAACCCAGGACTACCAGTAAGTTCATTTGATCAGCCTTCATGTCTCCCATCCTGCAGGATTCCAGTAAATGATAGAGAGTTTAACTGGTTAAACTTACTGGTTAAAACAGGGCAGAATGGTTAGGAAGCTGGGAGACACTTTGTCACTATGTAACTGCAAATTGTCTCTAATTGTTCCTCTCATAGGGCATCAACGGAAATGATGGTCCACCTGGTGCGCCAGGTATCCCAGGATGCAATGGGACTAAAGTACGCAATTTCTAAAACTGATATACACCTTCACACCTGATATTTTCTGTTGTTTTATAATCCGCAAACTGTTTTGCCTTCTGAATGTGTCGTGTATGTTTCAGGGAGAAAGAGGCAGGGATGGCACTTCTGGTTTTCCTGGTCTTCAAGGACCACCTGTGAGCAACCGCAACCTGCACAACAACCAACACCTCACTGAGCAGCACATGTTTTAGTTATTACAGTTGTCCTATAAAACATTGTGGAAAACATCAAAATTACAATAAAGGCTGTCTTGTTTTTAAACTGACAGTCAAGTGTTTTGGGGATTTGTCCAACTGGACAAAACTGAAGTTAAAACATTACAGTTATAACATTTGAAATGCAAGATTTCCACATGACACAGCAGTATGTTAACAGAGCAATATCTTGAACATGTAAATATATATCTGCTAGAATATGTTACATGTACAGATATGTTTCTACTGTCCTCTCTTCTCAGGGCATCCCAGGAATTCCTGGAATGAAGGTCAGCTTTATGCTTAAGCTTTAACATTTTCTATGTAAATGTTTGTAAAACAAGACACATATAAGGCATCTACCAGTGAGATCTTATTTTTGTTGTTTGTATCCTGCAGGGTGATCCTGGTGGTGTGATTGGGATTGTTCCCTTGAAAGGAGAAAGAGGGTTCCCGGGGACACCTGGACTTCCTGTACGTTTTGTGTGTGTGTGTGTGTGTTTGCATGAAAGCACATGTCATGTGTGTATAAAGAAAGAGAAAAAGAGATAAACAAGACACTGTATTCTGAGTTTTCATATAATTCCAAGTTCTTACCACACACTTCATATCCTTCACGCATAGGGATCAATTGGATATCCTGGACCTACCGGCCCCCCAGGATCTCGTGGCTATCAAGGACCCAAAGTGAGTTACTCCTACAGAGATGGACTGTTTATCAGCCTAAAGTGTTAGGGATACACTTTATAAGACAAGGAATCCACACCAGAAAGGGCACGCATTACAAATTGCAATGTAGATACTTGAGTTTATAACCTGGCAGATGCTGTTCATCAGTTGGATACATTTTGGTTGACTAATTGAATATTGTGTTTGGCAGGGTGATCCTGGTTTACCAGGCCCTCCTGGAGAGAAGGTAAGACAAGTCATGCATACAGATTTTAAAGTTAAAAAACAAAGTCCACCGTCTTTGGACTTGATCAACCAGCTGAGATGTCATATGAACGTTTTATGTTACTTCCCCACAGGGTGACAAACTGGCCTTTGTGGGTGGGAAAGGAGATAAGGTGAGAGGTTTTGTACTGAATGCATTTTTTGTATTTTATTTTAGAAAAGACACATTTCTGCTACAGCATGGTGGTAGCATGGTAAAAATGGGAAAGTATCTTTCTCATGATATGTGTTTCAGCATGCATTTCACAGATAATCCACTTGGCTTTTAAAGAGATTATTTAGTTTAAGGGACTAGAGATTTTCAGTTTGTTTGAAAAATCATTAAATTTGAAGATACATGGTTTTCACTGGATAAATCACTTTTCCATTCAAGTTTCTGATTAATTGCTGACACATTGTTTTCATGAAGAGAGAAATGATAATGCATTTTAAGAAACTGATAGAATATCATTAAATCATTTGTTTTGCTAATGTGTTGTATTTGGCTGTTGTTGTGTCCCTGCAGGGTGACCAAGGATATCGTGGCCCACCTGGCCCTCCTGGACCTCCATCTCAGCCAGTGGGTGGAACACCTGTCACAGAGTATATACCTGGACCAAAGGTACTCACTTAGTTTTCATAAATCTGAACAGAGATTTTGAGAATTTTGGTATACAGATACTGTCAATCACAATTTAGATGTACAAGATGACTTAGATTGTGTGTTCTTTTTTTCTCTCTGAACGTGTTTGTGTTTTTTTATTTCTAAAGGGAGACACAGGATATCCAGGAGAGAAAGGAGACAAAGTTTGTATTTTGCTTTCAAATATTGTTGTGTCTATTTTACATTACAGTGCATACAGGCTGTATGTTATCTTCAACTTTATACCTTTTTAAATATGGATATCACATGTTCATTTTCAGGGCTTTTGCATCCCTCATCACAATGGTGTCAAAGGTGATCAAGGCCCACCTGGACAAATAGTAAGTGGCCAAATTGCCTCTCTATGGGATGGTATAATACATGAAGAATTTAGTAAAAGTACTTAAGCATTAGTTGTTGTCAGTATAAGATTTCATGCAAATACCTAAGAAGATTAAATTTAACATGGGAAACAACCTTTTTTTCATGTAACTAAAGTGTATATATACTTAAAACTCTTAACAGTCAATCTATGTGATGATTAAAGTGAGATTTTTTTTGTCTTTTAAGGGCAAAGCTGGAAAGGAGGGAGAGACTGGATCCAAGGTAACCATAAATTAATGTATAATTTATCTCTCTCATCCAACTGTTGTTTGCCTTCACATTAAAAAATATTTAAAGTACAATAAAAACAATGAAATATTCTCACACAGGGAGAAAAAGGCTTTCCTGGCAATCCTGGATACATTGGTACTCAGGTAAATAATGCACCCTTTTTTTTTACAATTATAAATGTCCATTATATTAGACATTTAATATGAAACTTACATTTTCTTGGAAGCGTTATGATAACACAGACTAAATTCTGTGTCTTGTTTCAGGGTGAAAAAGGAGAAAGAGGACCACCAGGTTTTGTAAGTAATCTCTCTCTTTCTCTGTCTGTCTTTACTTTCTTTCTCTCTCACCCATCTCCCTTTCCTTCCCATCAGCAACAAACAGGATGATTTAAAAAAAAACACCAGCAGATGTCGCCACATTTCATTTAGTTAAAATGTGAGATCATGTTAAAGGGGCACTCCACTGATTTTACAGTTGTATAATCAAGTCAAGCCTGACAAAAGTTACATCAGATGACATCACTTTAGTGAAGCCTGTAGGTTGAGGACTCTTGTACCTGAAGTTTCCAGGTAAAATATTAGTGAATTTAATTAACATACCGTTAAGGGATTTTAGGTTTTTATTTAATTCACCATGTAGGAAAATATATTTTAAAGAAAATATAATAGAACAGTTGCATGGATTTTTAAGGATCCCTTCCAGACATATTTTAAGACATGTCATAGCAATACTCTGCCATGAATAAAAATGAGTTTCTAATATATTTTATTAACAAAAAGTATACATTTATTAGTCAAAGCATTCACAGAAATCACTCAAAATCAGCTTAGGGGAGTGTGTAGAAACAGCTATTTGCAGCTTGTATCTCTTTCTCTCTTGTTCTCAAACAAACAAAACTACAAACAGTCAACAGTGCTGTTATTGTTATATTCATGTACAAATGAGAGAAAAATACATTTGCCTCCAAATATATTTGGTTTGCTTTTTAGAGCTTTAATACGTGCACTGTGGACTAACTCACAGGACAGTAATTTGTGCTTAGCATGATGCTAACAACATATTAAGGGTGCAGTGTGTAGGATTTAGTGGCATCTAGCAGAATGGACTTTGCAGAAATGGAATATAATACTCATAAGTATGTTTTATTTAGTATATAATCACCTGAAAATAACAGTTCTTGTATTTGTGTTGCCTTAGAATGAGGCCTGTATATCTAAATAGAGAGCAGTTCCCCTTGTTGCACCGCCATGTTTCTACAGCAGTCCAGAACAGACAAACCAAACACTGGCTCCAGTGATGGGGTTCACAAGTTTCATGGCCACCATAGGTTCCCCTACCCGCTTGGAAAGGGAGGGTATTCAGTTTGTTGCAATCTGCAACCTCATCCTTGATGCCACTAAATCCTACATATTGCACCTTTAATACAAGATAAATCCCATAGAAAATTATCAGTTATAACCATTGCACTACTTCTTTTTTTTTTGTAAATATGTTTTATTCGTTTCCAGTATTTTGGAAGTATTTCCACATAAAGTGAGAGAAGTGTACAATATATATGTATGATTTCATTTCATCCAACCATCTCCTGAATACAAAAGTGCATTATCATCAAGAACATTTATATAATACCATCCACCCACCCATAGGGTCACAAGTTAATGTATATATAGATGAAAAAGACAATAGTCATAATTATTAATTAAATCAAATCAAATTGAGAAAACAAAAAAAACTAAAACAAAACAAAAACCTAAAACAAAATAAAAATAAAAACAAAAACAAGCAAACAAAATACAAACAAACAAATGTTCTATGTATAAACTGTAGATTGCTTTAGCCCCTTTATCAAACCATAAAGTAAATGCAGGGTCTATGCAGGAGGGAGTGAACAAGTATTGCACTATTTAATTTAAAAGAATTTTGCGAAGTGTACACAAAACAGTTTTCATGAACCCACAATCATTTTTAAGATGTAACAGGAACAATACCAAACAAACAACATGACAAGGGAGTCTTGAATTAAGACACAATGCAGATAACTACAGCATGTGTTATGAGCTACACTACAAGCAAGATAGCTCTGGCCTTCAGGAAGGCCTAGGGGGATGATTTTCGGTCACACCCACTATAAATCAAAATGTGATTATCACCTGTCTCTTTCTAAACAAACACATGTGGCTAAGGGGGCTATGCAAGCCCCCAGGAAAAGTGACAGGCTTTGAAGCCAATTTGACATAGTGGCCAAACTGTGTAATTAATACATGTGTAATAAAACTTAAACATACATTTTTAAAAATGGTAATGTATTTTTCATCTTTGTAAATGTGGTACTTTATGTAATTATAGGGTAATGGTGCCCCTGGTCCCCCTGGCCCCAGAGGTTTCCCAGGATTACAGGGAGAAAAAGGTAATGGGATACTATAATACATTCAAAAACACTCTTACGCTCACTTAAAGATTCCATCGATGTAGTGATATCCATGTTTTTGTTTCATTTTTGGTTTGTTCTTAACCTTCAGGTTTTCCTGGTCCACAGGGAGAGGCAGGTCCTCCAGGTAACTTTTTTTGACACAACACAGCATTAAGGTGTTAAGGTGCTAACCTGAATAACACACTAACGTTGGCTTTCTTGTGCTTCAGGCCAATTCGTTGAAGGGCCTCGTGGAGAGAGGGGTCAGAGGGGAGACATAGGTGAGAAGGGAGACAGGGGTGTAGAAGGAGAGTCTTTAGCTGGACCTCCAGGACAACCCGGACTCAATGGAGCCCCTGGACCACCAGGACTGCCAGGTATGCCTCACCTTGAAATACAATCATTCCATTCAATGAAATGATGGAGTCATAGGTCATAGAGTGCGTACCTATTTAGTATATATGTATTTTATCTTGCCCTATTATTTTACTATTTATTACTTTTTTAATTGAGCTCCGTTCTCTACCTTGGGTTTTGAATTTCGTTGTATTTTATACAATGACAATAAAGGAATCTATCTATCTATCTATCTATCTATCTATCTATCTATCTATCTATCTATCTATCTATCTATCTATCTATCTATCTATCTATCTATCTATCTATCTATCTATCTATCTATCTATCTATCTAGAGATGCTTGAATAACCTTGTGTGTGTGTGTGTTTGTGTGTGTGTGTGTGTGTGTGTGTGTGTGTGTGTATGTGCTGTGACACGGCCACACAGTTGACCCCAATGAATGTAACATTGAGAAAGGAGCTCCTGGACCACCTGGACTACCTGGGTTACAAGGGGAACTGGGACAGAAAGGTAAGACTATCAACAATTAACGCTGATGACTATGAGTGATTGATTAATTAAAATTCTATGTTTCTATGTTTTATGTTCACTGCTGCAGTATTGCATAATCAGGACATTTTTAAATGGGTGTTTTTGTACTTCCTTATCAGGTGACCAAGGAGATACCTGTGTTCAGTGTGAAGGTTTCGGCCCCACTGGATTACCTGGCCCCGAGGGCCCTAAAGGAGAGCGGGGTAAGTGAATTCAGTCACATTCAAGTGAAAATAGTCAAAACCATAGGACTGTGAGCTAAAAGTATTTTTTACTAGAGACCTATCTGCTCACCTTCTCAATATGTGAGCATTCAAATATTTTTTTGGCCTTTCTAAATACTTTTGGTTTCAGGTGTTCACAGTTATTGTCCAAACGTAACAATTGCTGTTGTCTTATTCCACCTATTTTTCCTGCGTGTATTGACACCTGCTGTGATGAGTATTGACGGAGCTAAGTACAATTGTCAATTCCCCCTGGCAGGACCTCCTGGAGCAGTCGGTGGCAAAGGAGAAAAGGGTCAGTCTGGACCAGCTGGAAATCCTGGAGGACCTGTAAGTAGAATAATGTATTAGGCTATTACAACAAGATTTGGGATAAATTCCCCATTTGATTGAGGGAAATGGAGCAGGAGACAAATTAAAGAATATGTCATTGACATTATCTTCACCTATGTGAACCATCTTTCTTACCCGTTGCACAGGGTATTGAAGGCAGTCAAGGGCTAATAGGAGCTCCTGGTGCTGTTGGTGAGCCAGGGGACATTTTCATAGCTCCTGGTTTGAAGGGAGACAAAGGTCTGCCTGGTGTTCCTGGTTCATCTGGGAAGCGGGGGCTGGATGGACAACCAGGGAGAGATGGCATCCCTGGTAAACCTGGCCTTAAAGGAGAACCTGTAAGTGTGTGTGTCCATATTGTTTGTGTGGCATGGCAGTCTTTTAGGATTTCAATATATTTTTTAAGTCTTTTGAATTTAATATCAATCTTTTAAAAAAACTACTAAGTAGACTGGATATCTCATTATTCTTATCTTGCTTTCAGGCCAAAGAAGGCATCAAGGGTGAGCGTGGACCACAGGGGGACCCTGGTCTTATTGGAACCCATGGAGAGAGGGGTCCCCCTGGTTTGCCAGGCTTCGGACAACCAGGAAATGCCGGAGAGAAGGGCAACCCGGGGAGACCAGGCATTCCTGGAACACCTGGAGTACCTGGTAGGCCTGAGATCTATACAAATACTATAAAAAAGGGACTCATACAGTATGAGTGAAGTCATATCGACCTTTATCTTGACAGAACAGCTACACACTGTACATTCATTAATTCAGAACCTATACTTTACATCCACCAGGTGCAAAAGGTGACCCAGGTCAAGCTCTGAGCACACCCGGACCTCAGGGTGTACCTGGACCACGAGGAGAACCTGGCAGACCTGGACATCAAGGTGGGAAACACCGTCTTCAGCTGTGGTAGTCTGTTTTGATTCATAGTCCACTGCAAAAAAAAAAAAAAAGGAAAGAAATTTGCCTCTTAAGGAAGAATCAGTGAATTGATCATTGACAATAAACGTTGATCAATGTAGGAGGTGATTATATGTTATTAATTATGTATATGTGAAGGTTGTTGAAAAGTAGTCTTGCTTACTTGCATGTTGGTGGCTGCAGGTGACAGAGGCATTCCAGGAGACCCCGGGGTGTCAGGTTACACTGGACAAAAAGGTGACACCGGGCCCCCTGGAATTGGATTGCCAGGCCCAACTGGTCCCAAAGGTAAATTACTCCAAATTGACCTTAATCCTTCTGTCCATGGATACATCAGAGACATTTAGTAGATACATAAAGATTCTTGAAGAAACAAAACAGAACTCAGAGAAAATGTTTGGTCCATGTTTCCAGGAGTCGGTGGGATTCCAGGAACTCAGGGATTTCCAGGAGAGACAGGAACACCAGGACAGGACGGCCTTACTGGAAAACCTGGTTCACCTGGACAGAAAGTATGTATTCTTCTACATGTGTATACAAATTAATAATAATGAATTACTTGTAAAATGCAGACATATGCTGTGACTGAACAAGGGAGTTTTCACCATTGAAAATTAGTTTTTTCTTTTCTTTGTAACATTCAAGTATATTAATTCTACAGTTCTCTTAAACAATAAAATTCACATCCAACAAAGCAACTGCAATATCATCTATCACATATTTATGATAAACTTGGGATCTGAATGTCATGTAAAATTACTACTGCCGGAACTGGCGTGTAAATCAAATCTATCCCTTACAGGGTGAGCCAGGACGAGGACTGCCAGGCCCAAAAGGTGAACAGGGACGCCAAGGAATTACTGGCTTCCAGGGAGAGAAGGGTAAAATTGGACTACCTGGTGTTCCTGGACAGGAAGGCCTGACAGGAAACCCAGGACCTCAGGGAATCAAAGGTACTGCAGGACAGTTATAACAAGTCTGGTGTGAAGCCTGCTTCAATTTAGTTGATGAGTTAAAAGACCTGCTTGTACCAAGCACACGATTGTTTTTCTTTGGCCTCAGGTGAAATAGGACCCCCAGGACTTCCAGGAGTGGTTGGATCACCAGGTGCTCCAGGAAAAGGTTCACCTGGCGCTCCTGGACCACAAGGACAACCTGGAGAGCCGGGACCATACGGTTAGCACGACCTCAGCATCTTAATATAGATGCTTTTTTGTATAGATACATTATACATTTTGATATGTCAAAAGTGTGAATAATAACAATAATTATAGTAGAACTCCAGTTAGCTGCTTCAGTTTCAGGGTCTTGGTATTGTTGGACTGGCTAACTGTCACACTGTCATGACCTACTGGGGTATTGTTAATTCTATTAGTGACAACTGTGGTGTTCCAACATTGACAAGTCAAAATGTCTGCTGTTAAAAAAGACCTATTCTGTGCATATTCTTCATTTCCTTCACCTTGACTATCAAACAATACATATTTGTATTTGTGCATGTTGTACAGGTGGGGAAGGTGTAAAGGGAGAAAAGGGCTACCCGGGTCCTCCTGGTCTGGACATGCCAGGGCCTCAGGGAGAGAAGGGAGGCCCTGGGTTCCCAGGAACTCCAGGTTCTAAAGGACTGTCAGGGCCACCAGGCTTACCTGGCAGGGACGGACTGATTGGATACCAAGGTGAGACTGCAAAATCACAACAACATTTGCAAGGAAAAACATTTAATCTAACAACTTTCTTTAATAAATGTGGGATTTTGTGGGTCTTTTCTCACTATTTATATTATAAATATTGTTTGAATTTATGAAGTACATTTAATAAATAAAACCTGCTTTGCCCTTAAGTTATTATCACTGAAACTCAACACTTCCTATACATGTTCCACATAAAAAGTTTTTCAGGGGATGGATTTTTCCCTTTGAGCTGCTGGAAGGCTTTTATTGTGAAATATCTGTGCAGGAGTGTTTAGTTTCATTGACAGTTTAACGCCAAACGGAAATACTGCAAAACAGACGTGTTTGGAAGTGAATAAGAATAGTATGCCTGTTAAAAAGCAGCAGAGTGGTGACTATGACATGACTTGTATGATCATTTGGTGGAAATGTACATTATCCTGAATTAATCATAAAACATAAGCCTGTTTTTTAAAAATGGCTTCATCCTTCCTGCAGTTGAGGTACTATTTGAAAATTGACTGTATTTCACTTTGTTCTTTTTCTTTTCAAAACATATATCACTTTTACCACTAAGTGGCAGTAAGATATTCAACTCAAAATTCAATTTGAAATAAGGGAGGAGGAGGACTGACTTTTAAGAATTTTCCTCCAATGGTACAACTACTTGATAGGCTGCAATTCACTCTTCTAGCTTTTTAATCTCTTTATCAATAAAAGAAGCTCATCATGAGTTTTTGTGTTTGTTTGCCAGGTTCTAAAGGTGAGATGGGTGTCATGGGGACACCTGGAGTACCAGGATTTCCCGGACCCCCTGGTACACCTGGATCTCCTGGTCTTAGAGGTGAGGAAGACCAAATAGTTAAAATAATTAAAAAAGTTAGGGTACTTTTCTTACAGTGCAAACAAAACCTATTTATTAGCAGAAATTACAATTTCCCTTTTCAACCATCTTTCTCAGGTGACGCTGGTCTTCCTGGATCAAGAGGGTTTATTGGAGAGTCTGGATCTAAAGGAGAAAGGGGTGACACAGGTCTTCAGGGACCTCCTGGGAACATGACTGAAGTTGACATGGAGCACATGAAGGGGGAAAAGGGAGACCTCGGAGACCATGGTATGAAATAATAGGCTGGTCTTTGACTCAAAGAAACACTTGATTACCTTCATAATCACATAGCATCACACAATGCATGATTTTACATATTGATTTATAGTTAAAGAAATTCCTCAGTGCCCATATGTGTTCTCTTTTTCAATTTCACTTGTCTATCAGGCGATCCTGGGGTCACTGGAGAAAAGGGCTACCGAGGACAACCTGGAGATCCTGGAATGCCCGGCAAAGATGGAGAGTCTGGGTCACCTGGACAACCAGGTGACCTGCCTGCCTGACTGATCTAAAATGTGTTAAATATTTTTTTATAGGGATAGCTAAATCATGTAGACTTCATGTGGTTACAATTTCAGTTTACTCATGTAACGTAACTCCTTCCTTTGTAATTCTACGCACTTGCCTTGTGCCCAGTGAAAATGGGGGGGAAATAAATATTATTACTCTAATTGTTATTTCTCATTGATGTGTCTCAGGTGAGAAAGGAGACCCGGGTTTTCCTGGAAGGCCTGGCAGTATAGGACAACCTGGACAGAAGGGAAGTGTAGGAGAGATGGGAATACCAGGTGAGTCGCAGTGTCCCTGATTAAAAAAAAGTGAGGGAATAACTAAAGTTTACAGACATGCAATTTGTGTATTTGTGTAAACACTGTATTAATTCAACTCTCGACAAATATCTGCATAATGTTTGATTATCTGTGTGTTTGTGCAGGTCCGGTTGGTCCAAAGGGTACTAAAGGTGATTTTGGTACACCAGGACATCCTGGCTTCAGAGGCACGGATGGACAGAAAGGAGACACGGGAATACCTGGTGAGGCAGGTATCGGTCTCCCGGGACATCCAGGAGAAAAGGTAATCCACTAGCGATAACAACGGTTATATTTTACAACATTTTACTAGTTAAGTGAATCAACTGTAGGGAATGACCTCTATAAGTCATCTTCTGAGCATTAAAAATTGGCAGCTGGAGCACTTGCAAGGCATAGATGGCCAAGAAACACCTGGTTAAATTAACACTACAAAAAATAAAACTGCTTTGAAAAAAACTGGCTCTTTTATTAAAAATGGTACATGATAACGTTTGGAAAGAAGTCAAATATGATAATGAAATATGATTTCCAAGGATTTTGCAGTAAGAAAGTTAAAATGTACCTGCATAATGCTGTAGGTTTGTATCTTTAATAATTTATATTGTTAAATAAACAAACAAATAAATAAAAAATAAAAAATGTAACTGTGAGTTTGAAACCACAGATAGCCACTATAAATATCTAATGTAAGAAAATATTGGTAGACTGTATGGAAAATGTTAAGATTTAAAGAACATAAATGTCTGCCCTTGATACAAGGGAGATGGATGCCATTTCCGGCTATGAAAGTCACTGCTTGATCACTGTCTATTCAGTGTTGTCACATTTGTTGCAGAATGAAAGAAGTATCTATAAATGTATGACCAGCAGGTTATCAGAGATATACTGTACTCCCTTTGTGCTTCCTTCAACCTATTCTATCCATTTATGCCTGTTTGTACTTATCATCTCTCCATTCCTCTGCTCTCATAGGGTCAGATAGGCCAACCGGGATTCCCAGGAACACTAGGAGACAAGGGTCAGAAAGGTCATATGGGTATGCCTGGCAAGCCAGGAGGGCAAGGAACTAAGGGAGAACAAGGAAGCATTGGCTATCCAGGTCAGATTCCTGTCTGTGTTATCACATTCATCCTATTTGTCGACAACACTGAGCACTACGTATATATGGGTATTATAGGTGTTGTTATTCCATGTGTGTTCTTACTGTGGTGTGTGTGCATGTGTTTTGTACAGGTCAGTCAGGTATACCAGGTGAGAAGGGTACCCCAGGGCTGCCTGGGTCTCCAGGAGAACCTGGTCTAGATGGTCAGGCTGGTAAGTAACAGGCTACTTTGATACATTAGTCAGACCAATCTCTACAATGAATTGCTGTACAACATTTCAGTTTTGATACACCAATTATCAGCTATAATCCTGTGGGAAGGTTTGATATAACAGTTTAGTCTGTAAAAATTCTAAACTAATCAGTGGCATGGTGACTCAATTATGCACCTTGCTATCTCTCCCAAACATTGGTAACCTTTTTAATTTAGCTATGGTGAGTATGAAATAAAGCATCACTCTACGGCTGATTGGCACTTTCTTGGGCATCAATTTTATTCATTTCTGTGGGTAAATTACGAGAAAATCTCCAAATCAATGACAGCTCAGCAAATCATGTACTTATCCCAGACAGATACAAAAAGACTCATAACTGAAATGACACCTGTCCCATACAAATGCCTATTTAGTCATGCTGGACAACAATGAAATAAGTGAAAGCTGTTCATACTGTAATGCATACCAACTGTGTAAACGTCTTCTCTCCCAGGTGAAAGTGGCTTGCAGGGACCTCCTGGTCCTACTGGAGAGAAGGGAGAGGCTGGAGTGGATGGCATCCCTGGATCCTCTGGAGAGAGAGGAGACCCAGGTTAGTGCTAAAATTGACCTCTGTTGATGCAAGGTGCAAACTTAGTGTCAATCAAGAGTTCAGGTAACAGTGTAACAGTAATTCAACCCCTGAAACCATTTAAATTATTTGTTTGAAAATATTTTATATTGTGAACAAATTCAGATGAATGGGAGACCAATTCAATTTAATGGAATCAGTTCGATGTGGATATCACAGTAAACAGTATCAGACATATTTTAAGATGATAATATTATTTTTGTTTATACTGCATTATTAAAATTAAAACCTGAAGAGTACGGTTTAGAACCTGCTCTATGTGTAAAATGCCTTGAGATAACTTTGTTGTGATTTGGCGCTATACAAATAAAGATTGATTGATTGATTGATTGATTGATTATTATTTTGCTGGTCAAATTCCTGTAGTAAACCTTGCCACTCCACAACTGTAGAAATGTTTTAGGATTATAATGATCCTCTTAATTGTCCTTCTCTGCAGGTTTACCTGGCCGAGGTTCCCCTGGGTCACCTGGAGTGCTCGGTGACAAAGGTGTGACCTACCTCCCATTGCTGATTTATATAATCCCTTAATACCTGGTGACAAACAGACTTTCATCATGTGGACTTGTCTTTCACTCTCCAGGTGACAAAGGTATCCCCGGTTTCCCTGGTACTCCAGGTCAGCCAGGTATCCCTGGTATCAAAGGCGACAAGGGACATGAAGGACTTCCGGGCCTCCAGGGTGAGCCAGGAGACAGGGGGTTCCCCGGTGCCTCTCTAGAGGGCCCTAAAGGAGAACGGGGAGAAACAGGACAACCTGGAGAAGCAGGTATGCCACATACATGATAAGCCAGCAATGCCTGACATGTACAAGGACGTGTTGCCACAGATGGAGAAGTTCTCTTAAATGAAAAGTGTTTTCAATAGAAATACTGCATACATTTTTAGTCAAAAAATCATCTTCATCTTGTCTTTATCAAACAGGATCCACAGGAGCGACTGGAGCCTCCGGTCTGCCAGGCAGAGACGGCTTAAAGGGAGACAAAGGAGATCAGGGTCTCGCTGGTTTCCAGGGAGAGTCAGGACATAAGGGTGACCCTGGAACTCCTGGACTTCCTGTATGTCACAGAGCTGTTTTCAATGGCTAACTTTCACAGTTTACTGTAGCTACAGGTCATACAATAGTTAATGTGCATGAAAGAGAAACACCGAAGAAGAAATTCTTACTCTTCTTGTTCTAACTGTAAATTGAGCATGAGCAAGCTTTTAGAGAATCACTAGTTAATGGGCTTTAAATTCAAGCTTGTTTAGCCCTTTAATTTGTGTGTGTGTTACAGGGACAAGCTGGCCTTCCAGGTATTGATGGACAAAAGGGAGAGAGGGGACTGCAGGGTGTTCCTGGCTTCCCAGGTAAAGTACATACAGTGTGAAATAACTGTGTATAATATACAGTGTGTCTGTGAGTGTGTGGGTGCATTCATGTGATTTGTTCCCCGACTCCTTCAGTCCGCATGTCTAAGTGTCCTAGAACAAGATACTGAATCCCAATTTGCTCCTGATAGATGTGCCAGCACCCTGTGTAGTAGCTTGCTTCCTTCAGTGTGTGAATGATTGAGTGAGCAGCAGAAACATTGTAAAGCACTTTGGATGAAAGTGCTATTAAACCAGTTATTTACCATGTGTGACAGACAGCATGTGTTTATGCAAATGTGAGAGAAAACACTGTTAACTGGCATAAAAACTTATTGTCAATACTATATTTAGGTACAAAGGGTTATCTTGGAGACAAAGGATTCAAAGGAGAACTTGGAGACAGAGGATTCCCAGGAGAAAAGGGTAAAAAGGAGATCAATTATTTCCCATACTAGAATCATTAGATACTGTATATAACCATGATATCAATATATTATACATGTATATAATTCAGTCAGTGCTTACGCTTGTCTGATAATCTTATCACTTAATGATCACAAACTCTGCTCTTTATTTCAGGTGTTGACGGCCCCCCTGGTCCCCCTGGCCCCCACACCTTCATCAAAGGAGACATTGGGTTCCCAGGCGTTCAAGGCTTACCAGGACCCCAGGGCCCATCTGGATTCCCTGGACAGAAGGGACTGCAAGGTGATGTTTTGCTTTAAAATGTGCCCCATCATTAAACAGTTTCCTCCTGCACACATCCATTTTAATAACTGTTACATAATTTATTTCATTTATCTTTTTCAGGTTTGACAGGTCTTCAAGGGCCAAAAGGTGAAGATGGATTCCCTGGACATCATGGTCAGTCTGGAGGTAAAGGAGAGCAGGGCCTGCCTGGGCCACAAGGTGAGAGCTTCACAGGAACAGACGTGAGTAAGATATGTCCCCACTTGTACTGTTGCTTTCATAAATAATTAATAACTCCATGCCTCTAGGCCCCAGAGGACACACTGGCCCCCCTGGACCTGATGGTGTTCCAGGTCAAGTGGGACAGCCTGGCCCCTCCTCCATGGAACACGGTTTCCTGGTCACCCGTCACAGCCAATCAGTGGATATTCCACCTTGTCCTGACGGGACCTCACGCATATATGATGGCTACTCCCTGCTCTATGTTCAAGGCAACGAACGCTCTCATGGACAGGATCTTGGTGAGAAACACATAATTTGAAGAAAGACTGAAAGAAAGAAATGCGACTGAGAAAAAGAGAAGGGGTGTGAAAAGGTGAAAATTTGCAGGATGATTGACAAGTCTTATGGCTCTGTGTTGTAGGTACGGCAGGGAGCTGTCTGAGGAAGTTCAGCCCCATGCCCTTCTTGTTCTGTAACATCAACAACGTGTGCAACTTTGCCTCCCGTAATGATTACTCCTACTGGCTCACCTCCCCTGAGCCTATGCCCATGAGCATGGCACCAATCACTGGTGAAAGCATCAAACCCTTCATCAGCAGGTATGTCAGAATTTCAATACAATACATGCTGTTCTGTTGCAGGTGTTTATGACACTCACATACTGTATCCTTCACATATGTATGTGCATACAGATGTGCTGTGTGTGAGGCCCCAGCCATGGTGATTGCAGTTCACAGTCAGACCATCATGATCCCACCATGTCCTCACGGCTGGGACTCTCTGTGGATTGGCTACTCCTTTGTCATGGTAAGACAAGCAGGGTCGGGTCTCAATGCAAGTTAACATAGACTGCTCTGTAGAGAATAGATTTTGATCTTCATTACACCAGACAGGTATCAGCCAGCCCCCATGTTGTGATGATCCACTGAAATATTGGGAGACATTTCTTGCATTTAGACTTTTTTTTGTCCAGAAGAAGATCTAGTAGAATTCCTAAGGTTTTATTTCCATAGACATTATCAAGGTTCAAGGCTTAATGTTCAGTTTATTCATCCATAAAAACATTACAGAGCTCAAATCCTGACCAGCCATTAAAAACATAGAAATATAATAACAATGCAACTACACATGACCCTTTTCATAGATGTACAAAACACTATCAAACAGTCATGACAATCATACATTTCCCATCATAGCCTCTGGATTAAGATATCAGTTAGCATTACACTGACTTTGGTTTAGCTGTAGGATAGACTGATATATAAAATAATTATTCAGCCTGTTGCATTTAAATTATTTTTTAAATTATTGATTTCATTATTATCATCTATTATCTCTATTAATTGCCTATTAGAGTGCAGAATTTGGTACTCTCTGTTTAAAAAGAAGTCAGAAGAGATACTGTTAGCAAGTCTAAGCATGCTCTATTTGTGAACTACTTGAAAGGAGTGTGCCACAGGTTGGCCAATAATCTTGGCACTGTCAGATTTGATTATAGAGTCAAGTTTAACAGACTGGCTGCTGAGCCAGGCTATGATTATATAGCCAGGCTATAAAAAAAAACTAGTACAAACTAGCTCCACCTCTAGTTAAATGCTGCTACACATTGATGCTTCAGTATTCATAATTGAATTATGATATATATAATAATTTATAAGTCAGAGGGATGAAACGAGTACTTTTACTTGAATTCTTTAAGTACACTTTGCTGCACTTTTACTCATAATGAGTATTTTTACATCACTATATTGGTACTTTTACTGAAGTAGCATCTGAATACTTCTTCCACCACTGTATAATATACTGACAAGCATCTACAAGTTTACATACATACATGAAGACCTGCATGCACCTTTTAACCCACTGTGATAATACACATGTAAACGCTCACATATACATACATCTATAGATTTATAGTGTCTATTAAAGAAAACCCATATAGTAACCCTTTTTGCACATGCATATTTTAGACTTAATTTGGATATGTACGTGTGTGTGTTTGTGTAGCACACCAGTGCCGGTGCTGAGGGCTCGGGGCAGGCTCTGGCCTCTCCTGGTTCCTGCCTGGAGGAGTTCCGCAGTGCTCCATTCATCGAGTGTCACGGTCGTGGAACCTGCAACTACTACGCCAACTCTTACAGCTTCTGGCTCGCAACAATTGAAGACAGCGAGATGTTTACGTAAGACAGGCAGACTCCAACTCAGATGTTGTATTTCTTGATTCTCCCTGTTTTCTCACCACATCTATGTAATAATCTGTGGCAATAATCTTTCCTCTCTACTTATCTCCAGGAAACCTGTCCCCACAACACTAAAAGCAGGAAATCTCCGAACACACATAAGCCGCTGTCAGGTGTGCATGAAGAGGACTTAAACCCCAACCTCTGAGTCCTCCTTCCTGACCTGCGCTGATGTCCGCGACTTGGCTTTACTTCCCGTTTTCAAAGGATGGTGCTAATTCCCTGTATGTGTGAGAAGAGAGGGACTGAAGCGTGGGTTGCAGAACAAGCCGGAGATCGAACTTTACAAACCACAACACAGAGATCAAGCAGCCTTTTGCTCCATGCAAAACACTTAACTCACATGATCACAACATGTCTCTAAGGAATGGCGCCCAGTTTACCACTGCACTGAGTACAGCCCCCTTAACTGGTAAACTAGTGTTCATTTTGAAAGGGTTGTTTGTGTAAGACAGGTGCTATTGAATCTTACCTATCTGCCTTATTCAATTATTTTATTTCCCTTCCCTACCAGTTTCACATCATTCAAAGATATAGCTACATATTAGTATTATAGATTTTCACTTTTAAACTTGTTTAGACATACTAATGTAAAGGATGGGAGTTACCACTGGTTACACACACTTTAAATCACTACAACGTCGCCAACACCAAAATATAACAACCACACTGTTGTAAATATAATGCATTCCTCTCTAACATAGTTCAACATACTCTCCTCAGGTTATTATTGACATTGTGTGTTATTAAGTCCATTTTTATTTATAAGAGTTATGAGAATATGTTGGACTTGAGCGTATCTGAGATTCCATAAATCTACAAACAGTGTTTCGACTTCTGACAATCAGCGCCTTATTAACATGCAAAACAGCACTGAAACATTAATGGCAGGTGTGTGTTTGTGTGAATGTACATAAATGAATGGATTTGAGCTGTTTGGACGTGGTGTGTACGTGTGTGTGTGTGTGTGTGTGATGGTCGCATACATAATGCTGCCCAACCCTGTTGTGAACATAATCCCATACAAATGCACAAAAAGAAACAGACCAAAAAAAAAATTACCTTTTCTATACGCTTATTCAGACAGAGCATTGTGTATAACAACTGTGTGTTAAAGGATCACGTCAAGTGAACCAAATGTTTCTAATCTTTGATCCCAAAGAAATGCACATGTATATATACTTACACATAACATGTGCTTGCTCTTCTGCTCATGTACTTGATTGTTCCCATTAGTGGATTTTTGTAGAGGTTCATCATGCCATTGTTGTACATCCCAAGTCACACACAGGCAGATGAGGAAGGCTGTTTTTATAAGTCTGTGCAAATTGAGATGCTTTAAGAGGTCTGAACAATAGGTCTTTGTTATGTTTATTCCTCAATACACAGTATTTAATGAACTTCAGTTGTGTCAATACAGGAAACCCCAAATATAGTTCCTGTTCCCTTTGTTGAGCTATTAACAGATGTTTTCTGAAAGAACAGTTTTCTATAGCAATTACTTGACACCAACCGTAACCTGTTTGTTTGTTGTTGTTGTTTTGTTTTTTTCGCTACTGTTAGTATGTTGTGCTTGATCTTGATAAAGCGCCCCATGAAGTACATCAAGTAGCAGTATTCACACAAACTTGAGTAGTGTTTGGATAATGTTGACTGATTAACAAACAGAACAGACATTTCATATTTTCCAGATCCCATACTGTATAATTCCTGCAATAAAGTGATTTGTAGAATATTACTATTAATTTATCATAAGTGTTATTTTTCCTTTTATCTGTTTCTGTAAATGTGTTATGAAGATGTATATGCAGTACTCCATACAGGCCACATGGGGGCAGCATCAGGACAATTTGAACATAAATTGTTGATGATTCATGTTGTAAAAGCTCTTCAGCAGGGTGATTCACAAGTTCACATAGGGTTTTTTGTTTTTACTGCCATTGGCAATTATTCCATCAGAAGCTGACCTCAAATGTATCTGGAACCCTTATTTAAGTGCATCCTCTGCACCAACTCTTCCACAGTGCGATGCAGCCACTACCTCAGCACTTCTGCTGGGATGGTGGCCAACAAACCCGTTCACCCCATGAAAACACACACAGATCAATACGCTCCGCAGAGAACCAGATAACCCCTCCTTTTATCTCAGCTCTCGTCTTTCATCTATTACCGGAATCCTATCCCTTGTTTCCTCTCTTGTCACCAGACAGACGAACACAGAGGCCTTGACCCCTCGCTATCTTCATAAACAAGTCTAACAAGGCTTTGGCCTCTGACCGCCTGGTGGGAGTCAGAGTGAAGGGTCATGCCACACTTAAGGCCAAATGGTCAAATGACAAGTACAACTAAGCATGATAGCCTAATGACCACAATCAAGATCATTTGCTACATGGCTGAGGTGTCTACATTTTCAGGCAAGCAGGTTTTATAAAGTGTGACCTGTGACATATATTGTACTGAACTTTAAAAGGCCCAATCTATATTGTAAATTGCAAATGACAGGTATGTTAAATATATACTGGGATTAATAATAACTGAGATTTACAGTTAGTTTGTTTATAAGTTTCAATTAAATAGTAACACTATAGTTATAGTTCCAGTATGTTTTGTCTTATGAGTACTTGTTTTCTGTTACCTTTCTAATACTTAAGAGGAAAATGCTTCAGTCAAACAGAATAGATAAAGCAATAAGTTAATGGAATATACAGAATAGTTACTTGGTAATGAGTGTGAAAATTCATCTATAACTTCATATTAATACAATGTATTTGCATGTCATAATACATTTAAAGATGGTTACTACTGATGGTGTATTCATCCACACAAATGTATTTGAATGGTGAAAAAGCAGGTCACATTTAATTCTTACAATGAAAACTAAAATAAATGCCATTCAAACTGTAGTATTTAATAATTTAAAAAAAGATCAGTAACAATGCTCTTATTTTAATAACAACACAAACTGATCATCACTGAAAAGTTGGCTGAATATATCTGGCATCATACCAAAAGTGACCAAACTATTCTGGTGTAATTTGTCATGTTTATCATTGCCATCTATTTATAATCACCTGAGGACAGGATGAACTATGTAGAAGTTGGAAAATGACGAGAGAGTCAGGAAAGGAGAAACTCAGCACCACCCTGCTGTGGCTGAACCATCCAAAACCAAAGTTAAAAGTAGTGTGGTTGGGTTTTTTGTTGATGGTTGTTTTTGCTTTCCTCAAGCAGCCATAACTGCATTGGAAAGAGTTTGAACAGCAAAAAGAAAGCATATTTTGTCTTTTTTCCCCAAGTGCTCTTTTTCACGGGAAATACTGAATTTTACATCCTGGCTTTAACACAAGAAAGAATTAGTAGATCACTGGAATTCACCGGCAAACCAGCAACATCACTGCTACGCCGTAAGGGTCAGCACTCAGCCTTGCTCAGAGGCTTTAGAGCTCAAAACTGTAACCTCTTTAAGCGTTTTAATCCTCTTGGTTGTTTGCTAACACGGCTAACTTAAATCCCGACTTAAGAGCTACGATTACCCTCGAAGCACAAGGTTTTACGCTGGTAAAACATTATTGCAATCCATGATGTTGCTTATGGGGAAATAAAGCTGATTGACAGCAAATTGATTATAAATTTAATACATACCATTACTGTTTGTGATGACTGTTTTCCGCTCATAACATCTTGCAATGAGCAGTTTCACTTGAGGACTGGCTTTCACCTGTGCTGAAATTTGAAGAGTACACTGATTTATGTCAAGCTAATAATGTAACTTAATATTGTGTTTTTCAGAATGTGTTTATGATACAGTGCAGGAATGCATCAGGAGGTTAGTATGACTCCGACCTTTCTCTTAAGTGGATCAAGCACGGAGGCCACAACCTCCACCACATGCCCTTGACCTGAGCCATGCCAAATGAAGATTAGCTTGTAACATAGCCAGCAATACAAAACCGAACAGAGGGGATACAGGCAAAACAGCCATAAATATATGCACACACAACCATAAGAGAGGGAGATATTGCATAACAGCATTTACATAACATTTATGTAGGTATACAATTTGGATTTTAGTTTTGTTTAATTGGGTATTGTGTATTTTTTCATTGCAGGTGCTGTAAATGACCTTAGATTGCCTGGAACCCAGCAACAATCTTATGAAACGCAGGCATTGGAATTTCCAAAATCAGTTTCAAAATCCTGGTTATATTTGGAATTTGTTTAGGGTCCTGCACACCCATAGCTGTTTACTTTTACTGATAACACCGCTAAGCAGGCAGACATATGCTGGGAAAGATGTGATGTTGCAGAAATCTGTTACCAGTAAGAATGATAATGGTGCAAGTTGGTCTATGATAACAAGGGCAACAAACTCATCACACAGTCAGATTCGTGGAGGCATGGTCAGACCAGATTAGCTAGCCAGCTAACAAGAGCACTTCAAGTTGTAAGTTACACAGCTTCTTATCAAACACTATATTGTCATTACTATCATTGTCCTATCTCTTTCGTTATTTCATCATGCAGTTATAAACAAGCATATAAATAATTAATATTTTGAATTACAGGTCAATCTCACTCCTTCTCTCAAACTGGCTGGATGTTGGAGGACCTGGCACTTTTGTATATCAATCAGATTGAGGTCAATTCATGAATGTAGGCATATTTCAAATATCTTAGTTTATATAGTAAATCAAGGCATATATTAAACATATTTGACTAGGTGCTCAGACCAGTTGATAGTATGCATTATAGAAAAAGAAAAAGAGAGGTCTCTATTTGACAAACTTGCAATGTTTTACTTCTTTGCTTATCTGGAACATGCATGTTTTCAGCTGTAAAAGTAACATGGATAACTTTGGCAAAAACAGCTGATGCAAGTATGACCTAGAATGTTTCTGTAATTAAACAACAAAAATAAAGACATACCAGGACAAAACAGATCAACCTTTATTATAACAAACTCATGCAGCTGCCAACCAGGTACACTGCAAATACTCATCAAACTTTATCGTAACACAACCAGTATTCTAAGGGTGCACAAAGGCAGCAAAGTGGGGTCCAGGGACCTCCAGGGGTCCTTGAGGGAGTTCTGAGGGTCAAAAATGGGAATGGTTTATTTTCACTTTAATTCCCTTTATAAGTAACACAATGACAGAATGTATGACTATTTTGGTCATGGGTTTCATAAACTTTCTGTAACAAAACCTCTTAAAGCAAAAAAATCTCATCAGATGGGGGATAATGGGACAAAATCTATAAAATCAAATGGGGGTCCTTGACTTGAAAAAGTTTTAGAACCACTTCCTTAAACACGCCACAAACACTGTAGCTAAACTTACTATATTGAAATTGACAAACAAACAAGGTACTATAATCAGCACTAATACAAACAAAATAGTAATTTCAAAATACATAACTTTCCTGGGGTGTGGGACCCTCCCCAGGGCTGGTCTGGCCCTTGTCCAAATCAGCACTGGTATTCCTCCACGTGGAAGAAGAGAGCCTCTTACCCGCATTGAGAAGCGGCTGTCACACTCCTAATTCCCTGCATTAACTAATCTAGCCTTAGCCCCACTGAAGGACCTCATCCTACTACAATCCAGCTACCTATCTTCACCGGCCTTGACCAACATGCATACATCACCGGCCCCCAACAATGTGTGCACTGCTAAACTGCAGCACAAAGCGCCGCTTCCCAGACAGGAGTGCCCATGCTCAACTCTCTCCCTTTCAACACTTCCTAGTCTGTCCCCCCAGTCCTCATCAGGCGCAGGTGCAGCCACTTATTCTAATAAATGTGCACAGCAGCTCCTCACCCTGACCACAATCACTCTGTTATTAAACATTTAACCTATACATACAGGTTTTGCACCATATATGATGGTGTAGACATGCCCTATGTTTCCTCAGATACTGACTTTAAAAAACTTAGATGCATTGCATTGTTTTTTCAAAAGCACACATTAGTATTGTTGTGCTGTAAACTGTGTCAAAGATCAATCAAGAAGGAGGTAAAAGTAAAGAGTCGTAAACTCTCACCTGCATATTACTTTGAGTGTGATGCACATTCACACGTCCAAAAAAGCACAAAAAATATTTACATCCCTTGAATTTAATCATATAAATCAATCACCAGTGCCCGAATAGCCTTTCCTTCCATTCAAATGTCCAGCTCAGGATGTCACATTAAATACCAAGGGGTTACATGTAGAACACGCAGTGTATTAAACACATAAATAAAACACCATTAGGAACACACTGCTCTCTCTGTCGAAGGCTATAATTGTAATAGCTTGAGCACTTCCCAGAATACGTCCTCCCCGAACTTGAAATTGAAAATCACGGCCTTGGTTTCAGAGTTCACTATTCTGTGTTTTATATCTCTCTTTGGTCGATGCTAGATCAGACTAGGAACTGTGTGATGTCACTCTCACTGTAACTTTTTTTCTCCTGTTTTACCTGTTTTATTCTATTTTAGCTTAATTTTATTTCTAAAATAACACTTTTAATTGTATTTAAATGTTTTGGTTTTTTTTATATTCCCATGTGTTGCTTTTATATTATATTCTGTCTTGATGCATTTTATGTTTTATGTAAAGCACTTTGAATTGCCTTGTTGTTGAAATGTGCTTTACAAATAAACTTGCCATGAAAAGGCCGATATTGACAGATGTACCGGATCACACAGTGTTGTGAGATCAGCAGAGTGTGCTGCACAGCATTTGTTTCTCAGCATGATTATTCGGATGTGGCGGCTGTTGGCCACTCTGGGTTGGCATGGCTCCCTCATGTTGATGGGTAAGGTGTCTACATAGGCTGGTGTTTGCATACTTGGAACATAGGAGGGGGACTTTGTTCTTGTGTGTGTGTGTTAGAGGTCTATCACAAGACTAATGCTAAACAGTGAAATGTTAAGTTACAAACAATTTTTTAAAGAGAATTAGAGAATATGACTGTATCATGATTTTGCTTTAATTTCTTATGCGAGCAGATGACATAATTCCATCTGTGTAGTTTGGCTCTCATGTGAGATCTGATCACGATCTCAGCATGATCGGAAATCTGATGTGCTCAGATGAAGCCAAACATGGCGCTTCCTCATACTCCTCCGCCACCTCTTCTTCCTCTGCTGAAATTTCAACTCAATACACAGCGTCCACTCAGAAATATGGAAATAGCGTGGTAGTGTATGAATGAGAGGAGAGCAGAACGCCTCCACAGAAGAGCGGAGGAGTAAAAAGGAAGAGTGGACGTCACAGTAACAGAGAGTGCGTGGGCATGAGAGGAAGAGTGGGAGTGAGTTTGTGGGAGGCTTTCCAGTATAACTCTCAATCTGTCTTTTCTCTTTATTCGTCTCAATTCTCTTTTTCTTTTTCTTTTTCTTTCTCTAACATTTCATGTTACTCTCGCTACCCTCTCTTTCATCTATAGGTAAATAATATTTTTTGTGAATCTATCTATCTATCAACAGCACTTGTTTTATACATGAAATGGTACTTTGCAATTAACCCCCCAACAATCAGTAAATACATTCTCATACATGGCTTCTCTTTTTGCCATGACTTGTCATCTGTTGATGAGACTTCAACAGGGAAGAAGATCCCACTAAAAATGATTTATCTCTAACATAAAGAAATAATAAAAAGAGAATCTCACAGCAAAGAACTGCACTTGATTGAATAGTCCGAATGTTTCTTAAGTGAGCTACTGGAGTACAGTGATATATATATATATATCTCAAAATATGAGATGCAGCAGAAAAACATGGAGCATTTAGGACATCTTTGGTGGTAAAATGACTGGCAGTCAGCACAGGAGGGTCTTTGTGACCCTTCTGGACCAGAAATCAAACAGCTAATTAATATGTGGAGGAAACACAGTAGGATTTGTTGTGTGGCTGTCTGGTGTTTCATGAGCTCATTCATCTGCATGGAGTATCAGTTCTTTGACAAGGGTCTTTCAGGGGCACCACAGTCTGGATTCATGTATCTTTCTCTTTTAAATGCACCTAATATTTCCAGTGTAAACCAGAGAGGAAAAAAGGTACATACTGTGCAGCTCAGTCTTCACACCAATGAGGAATATTGATTAGGTGCTGTTCTTTCTGAGTGTGAGAAGATGATTGTGGGTGTTGTGTGAACATTAGCAGTGAAGGGTGCGAAGACTCATAGTTAAAATTACATTTTCAGTTGAACACAACTTCTTGTAATTAGCTAGACATGTCAATAAAGAACACGATTAGTTGTAGATGATCTGCATGATAATGTGAGCACAGAAGACTGGAACATCTCATCCATGACTGAACAGTATTCCTGTCATGATGAACCGAACTGATGGAAACACTTTCCTCACCTTTTATGGTTTTGTCACATCATAATGCAAATGACCAACTAATGATTATTAAACTATATCTTGAGAAGAAATGCACAATTGATTATGCATGACACTGCCATTTATCATCATGTCACTTACTTGTGTAAAGGGTTGGAAGGGGGAGAGGTCTTGGCTCACTGCGCAATATAAATTGGCTGTGTTTAAAAGACTACACCATAACTTACATTCTAATTTACACAACAGACAAATTTATATCAGCATATCATCCTTAGTAAATAACCTTTTACCGTGTTTCATGCTAAATTACCTCAGTTAATATTACGAGCCGTGTGGGGGAAACCTCTGACTTGGCGGCTTCATTTACATGCTGAGTGAAGTCATCACCAGCCGTAAGTACCATTAACAATTGTGCTCCCTCTAAAAGAAGTCCAATTACAGCAGATGAAAGGGTGATGAATGCTGAGGCTGACCAGCTACATCTACTAAAGCGAGGCATCCTCACCAACTAAGTGGACGGTGAAGAAAAAACAACAATAAATGTGGGTTAAATCACAACATTTTTTGGTCACTTATATACATTGTACACTGCATCACAGGTTGCCCTTAACTTCTGAGTGTAGCAATGCATACGTATACATGAGTGCCCCTGGATATCTGATGACATTGTCTGCAATGTTGTTTACTCTTTTAGAAGGCTGAATTGTTGATTTTCTTAGCAGCTGCTGAATTATTGAACAAAGCTATCATCACACCAGCAGACCAAGTATTTACAGTACTATTAGGGTTGTTGTGGTGTTAATGGGTCCTTCCATTAGCCTTTGTGAAGGCCAGAGTAACACCTGCATCAACAAAACAAAAACAAACGTACATGCTCACACACGCTCGTAGACACGCTGTCACACAGTTGTTGTGGAGGGGGGGGGCCTCATGGGAGTTAGCTGTTTTTAACAGTGGTCTGAGCACATCAGAAAATGTGCTTACACCATGGCGACATATGCTGGCTCAACAGTATTACGGGGCATGGCTGTCCTTCAATGTCTCAGGAGGCTCCAGATTAAACACGCAATCACATACACGAGGCCGATGGCGACTGGCGACAGCGTGTGTGAAGGATGTAACAGAGAGCTAAAGACTTTGCGTTTCTTGGCTACCTTCTGTTTGTGTGTGCATACTGTACATGTTTCCGACCTTTTATATCTGTGTATCATGAGTGTTTTCCATCGTCATGGGCAATGAGGGGAAAGCTATAAAGAGGACGTGATCCCCTCATGGGAGATAAGGGATGCCTTTGACCTTTCACTGCGCTCTGGAAACTTCCATATTTACAGTCTCCACCACCGACTCCTCTATCAGCACACAAACAGTTACGTAAGCTAACATAGTGGTAACAACTTGGTTTGCCAGTATTTGATTTGTTGGCTGACCCAGTCACTCTTATCATTTACTCTCATACATGCACACACTCATACACACCCCAGCTCCTAAGAAAGACACAATTTGTACTCCTGCAGCAAGTTTGTATGGGTTTTTTTCTCCCTTCATTTTTCAACTTGCATAATAAACACACCACTTTTTTTTAAAAACTGAAATTCACTAAAAAGCTGCTTCAAAAGCATCCTTAATGAATTAATGAATAAGATACAGCAATAAAGAGAAGGATACTTCTTGTAATGGAGGGTAGAGCTTGTTAGCCCAACTATTATAAAACAGTATTATGACTAAAAATAACATAACCCTGTTTGGAGGCTTACTATAAAAGTACCTCATACAGCAAATAGGTTTTATGCTTTATTGGTTATACTTTCAAAAGTATGTTTCACCTTTACAAGATGTGAGCATAAGTACTAACCATAAGGGGGGACCTATGAGGTGTTATGAGGCAGGACCTTCCAAATAAGAAATGTGGGGTGTTGCCTTTCACATTCCAGAAACATGCGTCTCTACGTCAGAGTGAACGTTAGCTTACTGGAAACACTGACTGCGTACACCAGCCAAATTGTGCTAACAAGGCAGGTATCACAGTCAAGTAACATTAAACTTACTGAAATACTGCAACAATGGTCTGGCTCAGTACTAGTCCTGGAGCCAGAGAACATCAGCAAACTATCTAACACAGCTGTCAATCAGCACCCACACAGCAGACATCAAAGTTACCATAAGTCTTCATATTAAGTATTCATATTAACGGAGCAATCATTTCCAAAATGACCTCCCACGCACGTATAAGAGGGCCAGAATTTAGCAGAAAAGACCATAATGACTAGTAAAAATGAAGCTGATGCTCTTTCAATGGGAGACAGAATCTGGTGGCCTTTGGTGGCACATTGACTTCAACATAAAGCCGTGGTAGTTGCCACTTGGGAGTAATGTAATGAGTTCAGGAAACATAAAACCTGATGCGCCAGATGTTTTTTTTTGTTGTTGGTTTTTTTTACAGAACTGTTTTACCTTTCGAGGATGCTGGATTTGTGAAACTGATTGGTCCAAACGTAAACAAGCACATAACTTGAAGCCTGTCAAGATTGATTCTCGCATGATTTGGTAATATTTTGAAACTTAGGCTGTTTTTGAGCAAACAGTTTGGCTGGGGCTGCCGCCCCATACCAAATACACTTAGCAAATAAACTTAGCAAACATTTAACTAATGACTCATGATGTACTGAAGAATTTCTGTCTCCTCCTCCTGGTCGATGTTTGCTAATTTCTGTCCATCAGTCTGTCTCTGGTCTTCTCTGTTTCTGTTGCTGGGCACAGTATCTGTCACCAGTTTTATTTTATTTTCTGCATTATCCATTGTGGAGAAATTAAGAGGTCTAGCACATCTTCATCATCTTCTCCTAATGATGTATGATCCTTTAACCTTAATTAAAGGATCCAATTATGTTATGAAGCAGCACTCTGTATTGTTGTTGCTAATGCATGTGGGAGCGTGTCTATGTCCCCACAGCCCTGTGTTCCCCCAGTTTAATAATAAAATAAAGAATTTCACGTGTCTTTCAAGCATTTTCATAGATGAAAAACAACACATTATGTGCATTAGAGAATTGCCACACCTGATTTTGATGGGAGGAACATTTCTTTGAAATGGGGGAACATAGGGCTGTGGAAACATAGGGCTGACCCTGTGCAGGGAATGCCTGTTGATGAGCTGTGAGTCTTTCGTGAGTGAAAGTTTCAAAATGATATGAATTGATGCTGACAGGCCCATGCTGTGTCTAGTCTGTATTTATTAAAAGTTGACAGTGTGTAACTAAAGAAAAGGCATTGCTTCTGATAAAGACGAGTGTAACCGTAGAAGGTGATGGTAAAGCCTTCTATTTCAGTACCGTCACACATGAAAGCTCTGATCGTCAACCACCCAATTTCTTGCATATCATAGCTCCTACCACACACTATCACTGTCAAGGCCCATCTCATGAGGCCTCAACCTGCAACACCACCATTTCTCAGATCCCAAAGGCCTCAGAATGCAAATGTATATATAACGACTCTCCCCATGTATATCCTTTCAATATATAATTTATTCTTTACACAAGGGTAACCATGCATCAGGAAAATGTCTCTTCTCTATACCATGCTTTTACTATATCCACAGTTTTTGATTGTTCTCAGTTAGAATTTAATGCAATATATGTTATGTCTTAGCCTTCGCGAATTAATGCAGATTGAACTCACTTTAATATTTTTTACATGCATGCACTATAAACTGTTTGTGTAAATATACATTCCATCACAAACATATATATGAATGTAAACAACCATATGCCTATACATGCACAGTAACATATTGTTTGCGCCTATGAAATATTCATTAACCTGTCTTTACTCTTATCAACTCCGAACCCTACAGAAGAGACAATGGAATGAATGAAATGTTGGTATGTAAATGTATGTAAATGACGTCCCACTCGATGGCGACAGACGTTTTCAGTATTGCAGTAGCTATTGGGGGTAAACCTCAATGCTATGACCCACAGGCTCCCTGCCCCCATGAATCAAACCTTCAGTCGGGGTTTCATTATTCAGTGCGTTCCTCTCTTAATTCACCAGTAAAATCATTAGAAACCTAGAATTTGGCTTAATGTATGTACGATTAGGCTTTGTCTCAATTAATTATAGTCCTCTAAATTAAACCAGGGAGTCATTATTGAGTAAATGATCAAGATCTTTATGCTTCTCTACAGCCTCTTTCTATTTGCTGGACTGCGGGATGTATAATATGTTTTAAAATTGTATGGTACAAATTGTCCAGTCATCTTATACACATTTTTTATTTGGACTGGGAATACACTGGTGTCTTGGTACAGTTGTTTTGGTCTTTTCATTGGGATTGGGAAAATTTTGAATATCACCAGACTCATACTTTAATGCCAATGTTGCAGTGTCTGTAGCTAGAACCATTCCGATGTTGGTGGCTTGAACTAAAGCAAAGCAAAGTAATTGCATTTATCTAATTTTACCTTTTTAATTCTGGCCTTATTTGCAGATTTTATGGAATGAAAGATGAACAGATTTCCATCCAAACAGTTTTTGCTACGGCTGATGATGGCTCAGTGTGTGAAGATGCTTTGTACCCATATTGTTGATTCAGGATGCAGACAATCATAGTCTGTCCCACTGGATGGGTCCAGTGCCTGAAGAGAACGTTTCCTGTATTCTCTGGCAGTTACTACAACTCCTCACATCCTCCCACCCCTGTGGTTATCAAACTACTCCACCACTCCAACCCACACAGTCAGCTTCTGACTGATATATGTGCAAGCAGACAGAGTATTTTACCCTGTCACAATACCACAGTATAATACACATGTGATTTCCTGTTATCTCCACCGGCTGCCATCTTAAACATGTTAAAAGAATGAATCTTACAGACGCTATGTGAAGGTAACATACAAGAACAGCTTGATTCTCAGTGTGGGGAGTCAAAGCAAAAGTCCTGTAAAAGAGGAGGATGGACACAGATCATTCTGAATTGTTAAATATTTAAGAGCTGCAGGCCTTGCAATGGAAGCAGGGAGGGGAGAGCAGATGATGGGGGAGGGTGATTGAAAGTGAGAAAGATGAAGAAGGAGAGGGTAGAACGATATAAAACTCCATCTTCCTAAGTTCAGTGTAGACTTCATTACATATTCATGTGATGGTACAGCCATTACATGTGTGTGCAAAACCAGACCAGCTAGTGATCATATATATTACCTATCACTTCCACTTTAATTGCACACGACCAAGACAAGGTTGGCTCATATAAATATTCCTGATAATACATAAAAGCAAATGTTCTCGTTTTTCAAATGATTTGCTTGAACCCACTCTCTTGAGTGTTGAATGAATGTATTTATATATGTGAGTATGTCTGGGATATTATGACTGATTCTTTCATTAGCAGAGCCCGTGAGCATGCATGGACATGTATATGTGTGTATGTGACTGTGTGCATGCTTATGTATGTCCCACTGTCTCCATATGGACTTCTATTACAACCCTGATCAACGTCCAATTTATTAGATATCATGCCTCTGCTCGTAGCATGTTATACCTCAAATAAATGGGATTATGGTTGTGTTGTGTGTGTATGTACAGGGAATTCAATAAATTATTTATGTTCTTTCAAGTTTATGTACCTTGACTAATACAAATTTAAAACCATTACAAAACATGAAGGATTCATTTAAAATAAAAACCACCAGCGAACAGCCCTCTACCTTAATTCACAATGAAGCACACAGTGCTGACGAATGAGACAGTAAATCATACAGTACCAGTCAAAAGTTTGGACACACGTTCTTGTTCAAAGGAATGGGAGGGTGTGTCCAAACTTTTGACTGGTACTGCAGATTAAACTGAAAGAGAAGTAATATAGCTAAATATTACATTTTGATCACTTTTTAATTTACATTTAAATTGCAATGATGGATAAGAAATTGTGTGTGTGAGTAATTCAACTGCACCTTTCCTCAAGTTGTGTAAAATGTGACAAGCTGCTGATGTGGTGTTTTTGTCAGATGAACACAAGAGTGATACCATCATTCTAAACAACATTTAATGTGTGGTCACAATACATTTTTACAGATCCACTAATCACAGCAAGGCCATTAAAATTAACTGATTTTGATCTGAGATTTAAACTGGGAACATTGAATTACGTGATGTGAGTCTTTAACCAATATGGGTCATGTGAATGCCACATGTGTTTTTTTTTCTGTGAGATAAAATACAAGCTACTACACACACCATATACAGTGGAATTACACTATGATATCAAATTTAATTAAAGTTATTTATCAGATCAGCTAAAAACCTACTAATGACATAATCTGAACATAAATAAGATCAGATGAATACAACCACATTTCATTATCATCGTGATAAACGAGAGTTTTTGTCAGAGGACATGAACATGTTTGAGGCACAGAGCTCATATAATTGTACTTCTTGTCAGGATGATTTTCTTCTCGTTGGGGAAAGCCCTCTTAGACCTGAGGGAATGCCATCTTCTCATTTGTGCCAAAGAGTCATCAACATCTAATTTAAACTCTTGATTGGCTAATTACACTGCATGCATAATTTAACTTTGTGACCTCTCTCTTCATTAAATTTACCACACACACATACATGCACACACACACCTGCAGGATTTGACTGCATTCTAACACCATCTTTTCACTTATGGATACAGTCGGACCATTAAAGGAATAACGTACACATGTTGCTTGTTTACAGACTATAGTAAATTTCCCTTAAAACTTGCATTACCCTCAGTTGCAATGCTCATAGAGTTTCACCATAAATTACTTATGAACCCTTATCACAGGTAATCTGGTAGCAGTATGTATTTGTAGGTGCAACCCAAGTTTCAGGTTCTTTTCTCTCCCTCAATCCATATGCCTTCTTTCTCTTTCACTTAAATGTACACCTTTCTATCTCCAGTAGACTTTTGTTCTCCAAAGCCAAGCAATAATTGACCCATGTGCAGGTCCAGCGAGGCGGCCTGTTTCACAAATGTGATTTGTAAGTACTGCTTGTAAGCAGATCACAAAGTTCTACACTCCTCATGTACGCTCATGTATAGTTTGAAAGTGTGTTGTTTCTTTTGAGTAGTTTAACATATCTAAATTAACACAATTAGAAATTATATAATGTCAAAAGCTCCAACTTGCATTTTGCAAATGAGGTGAAACGGGCCCCAGGACTGCAAATGGTTGACACACTTTAATCTATTCTGACAGTTGGGGTTTGACCTACATCACTATGTGTCATGTGTCATGTGAATGTAGTATAAAGATCAATTTTAGGAACATCTGCTACAGGACATCTGTTATAGTGGTGCTGCTTGCATTGGTGAAGCAGGTCCTACAGGGAAAAATTCTACTTTGTTCCCATGTGAGACCTGCAAACAGTTTTGGATGGACTGTTTAGATAACATTTAGATTGAATTGGACATCCATTTAATGAAAACTAATTCTTTTGGCTCTCATGTCCACTAAGAGGTCTGCAGATTGTAGGAGCTTTACAGCATGCTCTTATGCAAAACCTTGACCATCAAACATGACCACAGACTTAGTGGCACCTATTTCTGGCTGGGACCAATATCAATAAAACCATGAGAGACCGGATAGTGTTACACATTTTGCAGAGTTGACTGTTTTAGATCTGTAATGTTTTGTAGTCATTTTCATGATTAAACACAGGCTGGAAGGGTCCTGAGGTGAGGACTACTGAGAGGAACAATACACTTTGTTTATGCAGTTCTCTATTTCTATTGTGTGTTCAATCTTATTTATTCATTTCTCCATTATTCATTCAACCTCTGATGAGAGGTAATTGTGATATCAAGACAAAAAAGAGTGAAGCATCTTGTACTGAGGTAATAAGCATTGACTTTTAACATCATGTGATCCTAACAGCTGAGGTCATCCCTACCCAGTTTTGTGTTTATCTAACCAGGTTGCCATTATGTCTTTTTTCAGCCAAACTGTCACAATTTTGTGTGGTCAGAAATGTGATATTTGTAATTTGTAACTGTCACACAAAGCATCTTCTCAAGGATGTAATCGACGTTGGACAGTGTGATAGCCTTGTTCCTCATTTAACAATGCTTTTGTGTTAATCTGTGTCTGTCAATTTAAGGATACTGGCATATCGCTGAAAGTAGTGGAAAGATGCGATGTTCTAATGCATGCTTACATCTGGATCCTAATTTCTGCAGTTAATCCTTAGATAGATAGATAGATAGATAGATAGATAGATAGATAGATAGATAGATAGATAGATAGATAGATAGATAGATAGATAGATAGATAGATAGATAGATAGATAGATAGATAGATCTTTATTGTCATTGTCACCAGTACAACAAAATTTAAAAGTGCTCGCCAGTCAATGCATCATCATTCATAAAATAAATTAAATAAAACAAAACAAGAAAATAAAAGTTAAATAAATACTGTATATAAAAACATATACATTTGGTCATTGCACAGCTCTATTGCACAGTCAGTTGTAAACAGTATTAATTTGCAGCATTGAGTGTAGTGATAGCTGTAGGATAAAAACTGTGTTTAAATCTGTTTGTCCTTGTTTTGACTGATCTGAATCGTCTGCCTGATGGCAACAGTTCAAACAGAGAGTGTCCAGGGTGAGAAGAGTCCTTTATAATGTTCTGCGCTTTTTTGATACAGCGGGAACTGTGTAGTTCTTCCATTGTGGGTAGAGGGCAGCCTCTGGAGCGCTTTCCCCTGAGCCACTGTGCAGCTGGTGAACCATACACAGATGCAGTATGTTAATGTTAGAATGCTCTCGATGGAGGCTCGGTAGAAGGACACCAGCAGTTTCTTTGTGATGTTGTTCTTCCTGAATATTCTCAGGAAGTTAAGTCTCTGCTGGGCCTTTTTCAGCAGCTCAGAGGTATTGGTGCTCCAGGTCAGGCCCTCCCCAATGTGGACTCCCAGGAAGCGGAAGTCTGCCACCCTCTCCACACAGTCCCTGCTGATGATTAGTGGTGGAGTGTCCGTTTTCTTTCTCCTGTAGTCTATTATGAGATCCTTGGTCTTTGCGATGTTAAGCAGGTTGTTGCCCCTGCACCATGCTGTCAGCCGCTCCATCTCGTCCCTGTAGGCAGACTCATACCCCCCAGAGATGAGCCCCACCACTGTGGTGTCATCAGCGGACTTCACAATGGTGTTGCTACTGTGGACGGGGGCACAGTCATGTGTGTAGAGGGAGTAGAGCAGGGGGCTCAGTACGCAGCCCTGTGGGGAGCCAGTACTGAGGCTCAGGGCTGAGGATGTATGATGGCCCCCTTTGACCCTCTGTCTGCGGCCCGAGAGGATGTGACTGCTGTGATGTGACTCCGGAACAGTTTTTCAAAACACTTCACCCCCACTGGCGTGAGTGCTACTGGCCGGTAGTCGTTGAGGCTGGAAATGTGTGGTTTTTTGGGCAGGGGGACTATGGTGTAGGACTTTAGGCAGGGTGGGACAGTGGACTGTTCCAGAGACAGGTTGAAAATCCTTGTGAAGACTCCAGCCAGCTCGTCAGCACAGTCCCTCAGCACCCGTCCAGGGACGCCATCAGGTCCCGCAGCCTTCCGCGGGTTGACGGCCCGCAGCGTGCGCCTCACCTCATGCTCCTCTACTGTGAGGTTTAAGCTGCTGTGGACTGTGGGGTGTGGTGATGCTGTCCCTGGTGGTGTCACCTCAAAGCGAGCAAAGAAGAGGTTCAACTCCTCTGCCAGAGCGGTGTCACCATCAGCAGCTCCGAGGTTGGCCCTGTAGTTGGTGAGGTGCTGGACTCCCTGCTGTCGTTACTGTCCAGGTGTTCCTCAATCCTCCTCCTGTAGTCTGCTTTGGCCTCACGGATGCCTCTCTTCAGGTTAGCTCGGGCTGTGCTGTAGAGAGCTTTGTCTCCAGATTTGAAGGCGTTGTTCCTCTCCTTCAGCAGCTGCTGGACCTCCCGGCTCATCCAGGGCTTCTGGTTGGGGTAGACCCGGATGCATTTGTCCACAGTGACAGTGTCATTGCAGTTGTTGATGTAGCACAATACACTGTCTGTGAACACCTCCAGGTCCGGATGTTCGAAGACCCCCCAGTTGGTCCTATCAAAGCAGTCCTGCAGCTGCTGAGTGGCACCCTCAGGCCAGGTGGCGACAGTTTTTGTGATGGTAGGGGCCGTTTTCCTGATGGGGGCGTATGCAGGAATCAAAAGCAGGGACAAATGGTCAGACTGGCCCAGGTGTGGTAGTGGTCTAGCCCGATAGCCTAGTTTGATGTTGGTGTAGACCTTGTCCAGAGTCTTAGTTCCCCTGGTAGCACACTTAACATGCTGGTGGAACTTAGGGATTGCTGCCTTTAAGTCTGCATGGTTGAAATCCCCTGCTATAATCTGCACAGCGTCAGGATACATGCTCTGCTGAATGCTAATGCTGCCATGTAAAAATCCAATAGCTGAGTTAGCATTAGCATCCGGTGGGATGTAAACAGCAGTTATCATGACCACAGTAAACTCTCTTGGGAGGTAAATGGGCCTTACATACATGTATATAGGACTTTGTGTCCTGTATGCATTTATCTATTCAGATCTTTTCTATAGTCAGTTACAGTGGATTATAGTTCAGTTCTGGTATTGGAATGCATATCAAATGTGTTTTAAGGACCATCCATACTTGGATTATACTTCCCTGCCCTCATTTGATTTTATCTGTGGGAAAAATACCTCTGCTCTGAACCATTTGACAAGAGAAGAGGTTGGTTATTTGTCCTGGTTATGGACTTAAAAAAACAACAACTCAGAGTTGTTTGGCATAGAGATTATCAACTATTTCATGCGAGGTTTGTCAGGATACTGCTTTTAACACATCACTAAGGCACTCCTTGTTTCATTTGATTTCACTACTTTTCATTTATTTGATCTTATCAGATTATTTAAAAAAGATAAAATGAATGAGTTTACATCACCGAGATAGTGTTTCTGGATAATATGCGGCCTAGATTAGTTTATACTGTACAAGCACACATAAAAAGTTCATTTACAACATTCACATATAGCACAATAGAATATAGGAGGGACATGTAAAATAAACCAGTCATAAAACATACATGTTTTGAATGCATTTGAATTCCTGGTATGAAGGCGGCTCTCTGTAGATGCACGTTTGAACACATAGTTGATTAGTCTGAGGTACAATTGCAACCATATTCACATCTGTCCTCCTGTAACCTGAACAGCCGTGATACAATATTTAGTTAACTGTGAAGATTTGAGTCATATTTCCTAGATTATCCTAGACTTAAATCTTGTGTTTTAGAATTAACTTGTTTTAACTGAGTGATATCTGTTACTATTGTTTTTTTTTAAACTATGTCCCATTATTTATTTATTATGCAGTTTTTTGTATTAAATTATTGTTCTGCAGTATCTTTATACTGAATTCTTGCAACACATTTTATGTACTTAAAATTGAAATCTTAGTCAAATGTTACATAGTGTATTTCATAGGAGAAAATGTGGTTCGCTCTGAAGCACAACACACTGATGAGTGCATTTGTTTGTTTGTGTGCGAACAGAAAAGAGAGAATATGTGTGCTTTAGAGAGGAGATTAGATCAGGATAAGTAACAGCAAAAATCAATGCTCGCTTAAACTACACACACACACTGACACACACAAACACAAGCACGAGCTTCCTACATATTCCTATTAGATCAGTTCCGACTTTAATACTGTTGATGCCACCCACTATCCCTGCAGCTTCCTTCCGCTGCTTTATGTGTGAACTGTGTGATTAACTCTTAGGAAGCAGCATTAATAAATAGATATCTGTTTGTCACTATGCAAAAACAAATATACAAATATTAACCTCAGGATCCCAACACTGCCTACAATGTTTCAGTATCCTTTTTGAGCCCTGTTCTAGTCTCAGATAAACTGTCGCTTTAAAAAAAAAAAAAAGGTGGAAATAAATGTACTTAAGATTCATATTTAATAGTCTTTCAGTCAGAGTCACAGTCAGTAAGATTCCCCCTGTTCTGACTGAAACAGAGGGGGGGGGGGGGGGGGGGGGGGCTCATGTATCATTGTCATTTATATGAAACCACATGGCTCTAGATAATGCATAATTATGACAAATGACTGATGATGGTGTTATGGTGCCTGAATATCATATGCATTCATATCTGTTTAATCAAAACTACAGAGAGCTAAGATTTCAGATGGCAGGTTGCTGTTGTATCTCTCGGTAAGGCCAGGAGAGTAATTCATTGGTGAGAGACGTGCTCATGAATAAATATGTTATCTGTGTATGTCCTCAGCCTACATAAACATATTATCATTGCTTTCTCTTCTGGTCAAATAAGCATGCAGCAGCTGCATCGGTCTGATACGTCTCTTGTCCCTTCTAATGAGCACAGTAAATAAATATCTGTCTCAGTGACCTGTGAAATGAGAAAACCTAAGTCATTCAGAGAGTCTGCACAGCAAATTATTTAAAAGATGTGAAATCATCACAAGGAGATCAAGCAGAAGATCATAGTAAAGAGTGAAAATTGTGTCCTACACAACCATGCCTACCCTGTGTCCAATTTTGCAGATTAATCAAAAATAGATTATGTCCAATCTAATTACTTAGTTAACCGAAGTAATCAAAACTGTAATCACTTGTGCTCTGGCTCAATACAAGCATGCAGTCATGTCCAATAACACAAAAATCTCCATCAGCACATGTCGTCTTGCCTCCAGGTCAGCCCGACTGAGATCAATGAGTGCAAAAATTAACCAGAAGAGAAATTTCAATTTCGCCTTTGCTGTATTGATTAGAAAATCGAGTCAATTATGGGTGACAACATGAGATGGAATAGAGCAATCTATATTGTATGTGCTCAAGAGCAGAGGAAACCACTTTCATTATCTTTACCTGGTTACAATATTGGGTTTAATTTGTTGACACTGGCTTAACTTCCTTGTTGTTTGGGGTCGCACAGACATTAAAATGAAAACAATAATTATATATTTTTTCTTTTCTTCTAACCTCAGTAAACACAACAAGTAAAATGAGCTATACATGAACAGATTAACTTTGTTTGGCAAAAAGTTATTCATAGACAAAGAAATGTACAATGTGGTACCCTACACAGTGATTTTATGTTATGTTATGTCATGTCATGTCATGTCATGTCGTGTCATGTTATGTTATGTCATGTCATGTCGTGTCGTGTCGTGTCATGTCATGTCATGTCATGTCATGTCATGTGATGTTATGTTATGTTATGTTATGTTGTGTCGTGTCGTGTCGTGTCGTGTCGTGTCGTGTCGTGTCGTGTCGTGTCGTGTCATGTCATGTCATGTCATGTCATGTCATGTCATGTCATGTCATGTCATGTTATGTCGTGTCGTGTCGTGTCGTGTCGTGTCGTGTCATGTCATGTCATGTCATGTCATGTTATGTTATGTTATATTATGTCGTGTCGTGTCATGTTATGTTATGTTATGTTATGTTATGTTATGTTGTGTCGTGTCGTGTCATGTCATGTCATGTCATGTCATGTTATGTTATGTTATGTTATGTTATGTTATGTTATGTTATGTTATGTTGTTATGTTATGTTACGTTAATTAATTACGTTAATTCAGAGAGGTTGAAATGACCAGAAACTGCAGAAACTGTTATAAAACTCCAATAATATAAATCCAAATAGGTTTCTTTAGCATGTAGTGCTAAAGTAAAGTGTAGTACAAAATGTACTGTCAACACCATCATAGATATAGAGGTTAATGAAAATATACGTTGTTTTTAACCATTTTTTAACAGCTGGGGTCTCTGTCATCTCTGTACTTCTGAAATGGGCCATCAGTTCAAACTCATGTTTATAAGCAATCCTCAAAATTAAAGTCATAAAGTAACAAGTTGATAAAACAATGTTCTGTATGTTTTATGTTTGACAGGTACTGGGGTCTGCAGGACCACTGGCAGAACATTAGGGTTAACTGAATATGTTACCACTGGAGCAAAGGTTAATCTATCCAATTCAGCCTCTAACACAACAATCCTAATAAAAACCCTTCCCAGAACAATAAATAGGAGGATGATGTTCAGCTTCAAAACATCCCAAAAAACACTGCAAGAACAAGTCAAATCAGACACTCCAAACTGTTGCTATAATCTGTTTTGCTTGTGACTAATAAGATAAGGCAGAGGTTGGGTAAAGAGTAATGCTTGGATGCCAACAATGCATGTTATGCTGTCCATTTGATGTGGCCTTATGTTGCAGAGAGCGGAGTGCGATTGAGCCTAATCTTTACCCCCTCCCTGCCCGTCCTTAATCTTATCTCATCAGATTGGCTATTCTAATCTGCTTTATGAAAGCTTATGAAAGTAATCGTTGCACACAGTGACAATGCAGTGGGTGACTGAGACATTATGTGATTGTGACTCAGCAAATGGGGCAAGCGGGGCTGTTTGTATTTGAAGGCTATCCTAAAGAGACTAAATGAGCTTAGGTCTTCAAAGCAGAGCCGGTCCTGCCTATACGCAGAATACACAGACTGCGTAGGGCCCTGTGCGTCCGAAAAGGCCCCGCCCACCGCCAAGTCTACACCTGAGCGTGCTCATATTTACTGATAACAGTAGGCAAGATGAAGCGCAGCTAACCTTCAGGCCACGAAAAAAGGAAAAGAAAACAACATGAGAGTGAATTGCGGGAACAACAAGCAGGTATTTGTGTTCTCAATCCCTGTCCAAATATGCTGAGTTGCCACTTATTCATCCACAGATACACATATGCCCACTTTTTATGTCCCATTGATGTTGGAAACTGAACAATTTCGCCACATTTGCTGTAATAGTATACACAATAAAAAGAGAGAATTGAAAAATGATTGGTGAAGAGAGGGAAAATGTAAATAGTTTGTAATGCATTGTAACAAAGTAGAGATTCCTGTTGTTGTTGTTTTTTAATAATTGATACAAGAAATTCAACTTCTGTTTTTTATGATTTATTACATTATAACAGTGTTGTACTGCCCAACAGAAAAATAAGTTGCACATACTTTTAAAACAAGACAATGATCTATTCTCAGTCGAGGTTAACTTAAGTTAGTTACAACTTTGGACTAAAGGAGGATATTGCAAGCAATGGATTGCAGCAATGACTATTGGTTAAATATTGATTTTAAAATGTTAATTAGTTAATAGTTAGGCAATATGGATGCACATCTCTCACAGTAAATAAGAACAGAATATGTTATATGTTATCAGATTTCTTATTTGAATATTTGTTTACATTTTATATTTATTATATTATATTAAATATTGTTTACTTATAGGTTTACTTATTGTTAGAATGACAGATGGTGCAAACTGTTTTAAAAGAGGGAGGATTGTAGCAGGAACACTGGTGTGAAATGTAATGAAATAAATGGTTTACATGGCAGCTGGCCCATAGGTCAGAGCCCCTTAGCAGAATTTTGCTTAGGGCCCCAGGGAGGCCAGGGCCGGCACTGCTTCAAAGCCACAGGCTACTGGAGCAAATGTATTCTCTTGTACTCTGTTTATTTAAACCTGTTTGATTGTTTGCTTATTTGCTAAAATTAACATCACTTCTTTTAGGAGTACGAGGGATCAGTTTGTTTCAAGAGGATAATCATTTATCAGATGTTTCATAAAGTAAATGTTACATAAGGCAACACACTGATATATATTGTATATTTTTTTTTATCAGAGTGTGATAGTTCAGATGTGAGCCTGTGTCTGTCATGCAGGAAACCTAATATCAACAGACAGGGAACCCTCCTTATCCTACAGGGAGATATCTGAGCCTAGGAGGTTTATGCAGCCAGCTCTGCTGTATCTATTTATATCAATATGCCTTCATGGCACTTTAGACAAGCCTGAGATAAACACAGTATAGTTCAAATGAAAACAACTGTACAAAACACATCAAATGTACCCATCACTATCACCGAGCCAAAATGTATAACTTAAAGATAATTTCAGGGACAGACCACAAAGGGTTTTTGCTTGATTTGATTCCCTTTGCACACTGGCAGTAGTCAAATCATTGCTTCTGGTGGCATAATTGACCTGCACAGGGTAAGGTAATTGACTTTGCCTCTGAGGACAGGGTGTTTTGTTGCTGAGCCAGCACTGTGGGGTGTGAAGGAAAATGGGAATATAGTGGAGGAAGTGGTGTGTGTATGTGAATAAGGTGGGGGTTGGGGTGGGTGATTTAAGGATATTATCATCATGGGGCATGCAGTGGCACTACAGGAATATAAATGATTATTGACAAATAATGTATTTTAAATGGCACCATGTATGTAGAAAAATCACCAGTTAAGTGAAGTTCAGGACCAACTGATTCTGGCTGCATGTATTTACTACATGGATTGGTCTAAATATCAATCCTGAATACATAACTGTACGGACATCCTGATAGCAGCATCCCTGTGTGGGGCAGGAAGAGCTAAATCTCATTCTTTTAGGGAGTAAAAGTCAGCCTGCCAGCAGCACACTCACATCACCACCAAACCGCGGTACCCAGCTGCCTCCCGCATTTCATCATTACGCATATTCCCAGTCAGTGATGCATCGAGATCGTCGAGAATTTCTTGCGTCATCATTAAAAAAAAACAACCAACAACCCATATATGGATCATCCCTCTATTTCGCTAATAGAGGGAGGTCTTTATTCGTTGGTTAAGCTTTAACCTGCAGTAACCTTAAACATTTGTTGCCATGCTGAGTTATATCTCTACCTTTATCGTGGTCACAGCCTGTTCTGTTTTATGAATGGAAAGACAAATGTAGGCTATAGATAACGCGGTGGGAAACAGACCATAACTGAGCAGCTCGGCTACACTGAGAGCTCCAGGCAAACATGAATAAAGAGTTACGCAATAAAACTGCGCTACACTACAACTGCTTCTCCCCAAATCTTCTTGTTTATCTTGTACACTATAAGGACTGCGTATGGAAGTGGGGTAGAATACATCGTTAAAAGCGCGCATGTATCCTGGCTGGGCGACGTAGTATGAATATTAAATTACTGTGACAGAGCTGCAGTCTCAACTATGATTGCTTGTTTACCCGAAAGGGAGGACTGGAAGGACTCCCTCTACAGTTACGTTAAAATATGGTCGATGAGTTGTGAAAAACATCACAGAGAATAAGAACAGGCAATGAGAATAAACAGTAAGAATACATCATTTTTTAAAGTAATCATTTATTCTTGGCTCTCGCACTGCGTAATAGATCCGTTTTTATTCCCTACAATCCACCACAACTACTTAAATGACGCAAATGTGGGCTTTATGGTTTATGAACAAATCCAAGTATATATAGATTGATAAAAAAAATCTTCAGCCAAATGTTGGATCACAGGACCACAGCTGCTAAAAATAAAGTTACAATCCTGACCAACTGCGCGCAAATGAGTCGGAAGAGGGCAGAGTAATAGTAGGAGGGCTTTTTCCTTCTCTCTCTCTCTCCTTTGAACAGGGCCATCCATCTCACTCCAGCATTCATCCAGTTTCCACCAATAAGCCCAATGAGGTGAGTGCGCACCGCCCACTGTCGGTGTGTGTATTTTTTTTCTTCTCCTCTCCCTTCTTTTTTTTAAACCAGAGCTGGATGTGTGGATCGTCACATGTTGTTTCCCCTCCTCAGTCCGGACACCAGCAGACATGTGTTATTTATTGCTCAGCTGTGGGAGAAGACGAACGAACGCACAGCCGGCTCTGGAAATAGAGGATTAAAATAAAGCGCGTCGTTTCTTGTGCAACTCGAGGGAAGAGGAACTCATTGTGTCTGATAGTGAAGGACGCGAGAATGGCGAGTCCGCCAACCACGGGAGATCAGCCCTTATCACCGACGAACACGAACAACAATATCAAGAAATGTGGATATCTAAAGAAGCAGAAACACGGACACAAGCGCTTTTTCGTGCTGAAAGAGCCGAGCGAAGGTTTCCCTGCCCGGCTGGAGTACTACGAGAGCGAGAAGAAATGGAAAAACAAATCGGCTGCGAAGAGGGTTATTCCTCTGGACTGCTGCCTTAATATCAACAAGAGAGCGGACGCAAAACACAAATATCTTATTGCGCTTTATACTAAGGATGAGTATTTTGCCGTGGCGTCAGATAACGAGCAAGAACAGGAGAGCTGGTATCGGGTGCTTACGGATTTAATGGCAGAGGGGAAAGTATACGACGGCTCGGCGTCTAACTCTGCGTCCTCGCTGGTTGGCTTCGACGAGGCGAGCTACGGTGTAATAACGCCGGTTACCGCCGCCTACAAAGAGGTATGGCAAGTCAATTTGAAATCTAAAGGGCTTGGGCAGAGCAGAAATTTGACCGGGGTGTACCGGCTCTGTCTCTCCAGTCGGACTATCAGCTTTGTCAAGCTAAACACGGAGGTCGCCTCAGTCATCTTACAGTTGATGAATATCCGGAGGTGCGGCCACTCTGACAGCTTTTTCTTCATCGAGGTTGGTCGATCTGCAGCCACGGGACCCGGTGAGTTGTGGATGCAGGCTGATGACTCTGTGGTGGCGCAAAACATCCATGAAACTATCTTGGAGGCGATGAAAGCCATGAAGGAGCTGTCGGAATTTCGTCCTCGCAGCAAAAGTCAGTCATCTGGTACAAACCCCATCTCTGTGCCCACACGTCGGCACCTGAACAATCTTCCCCCCAGCCAGACCGGCCTTCCCCGGCGGTCACGTACTGACAGCATGGCTGCAACCTCTCCTGTGAGCAAATTTTCCTCCTGCCGAATACGCACGGCCAGCGAGGGCGATGGCACTATGACACGCCCTATGTCAGTGACTGGAAGCCCCCTCAGCCCAGGGGTCCACAGGACCCTCCTGAGCAGATCTCACACTATTACAACGCGCCCTTATCGGACATTTGAATCTTCATCCCTCCAGCACAGTAAGTCAATGTCTATGCCTCTGTCTCATTCCCCACCCATGGCTGCCCCTAGCCTAGTGAGCCTGTCCTCTTGCCCAGACAGCAGTGCTCCTCGCCCCTCCAGCTGCAGTGCCTCCTTCTCGGGCTCCCCCAGTGATGCAGGGTTTATATCATGTGAGGAATATGGCTCTAGCCCCGCTGATGCAAGGGACCTCAGGCTACCACTCACCTTTGGTAGCAACACCCCCGAGTCTCTCAAAGCTGACACTCCCCCCTCCCGGGATGGCAGTGAGCTTGATGGATACATGGTTATGGAGCGGCAGAATCAGAGTGGTTACCGGCGGTTATCAGAGCTGGACAAGGCTTATCGAAAGCGCACATACTCCCTCACTACCCCCCGCCAGCAGAGGGGTCCCCCACAAGTATCTTCAGCCTCTTTGGATGAGTATACTCTTATGAGGGCCACATACACCAGTGGAAGCCAGTCTTCTCGCAGGTGTCACGCTGCCTCCCCTAAAGGGATCTATCCCGAGGACTACAGGGATGTCCAGATTGGCTCTAGCAGTTTCAAAGGTGACAGTGGCTATATGCCTATGATGCCAGGTGTGTCACCTCAGACACCAGGGTCCAAGGGTGACCCCTACATGCCCATGAGCCCCATGTGTGTTTCTGCTCCAAAGCAGATTATCAACCCCCGTACACACTCCTCCTCAGCAGGGCTGGCCCCACGCACAGACTCTCCCGGGAGTGTTTCTCTGGAGGACAGTGGCTATATGCGCATGTGGTGTGGAACCAAGATGTCAGTGGAGAGCACTGATGGAAAGCTCACTAATGGAGAGTACCTGAACATGTCTCCTGTCGATCCTCTGGTGTCACTCACACCCCCAGACTACATCCTTAATTCTCCAGGAGGAGATCCCCACCCCCAGCAACATCACAGACAGCCTTATTCATACAGCTCCCTGCCACGCTCACTTAAAAGTCAGTTGCAGCGCAACGGGTCCACAGACACAGACCAGTATGTGGTGATGAGTTTACAGAGACAACGGATAGAAGAGGAGTCCAACTATTGTCCTATCTCTCCGGGAGACTCTGTGGCCATCAGCTCCCCAGGCACACCAGGCATCCTTTCCTATGCTCCGTCTCTTCTCAGACTGGCTCGGGTAGATGGAGGTCTGGTACACCGAAATAGGGCGTGTCGGCCCACCCGCCTGGCTCTGGAATCCCTCAGAACCCTACCATGTATGAGTGAACACCCACTTCCCTCAGAGCCACGCAGCCCAGGAGAGTATATCAACATAGACTTCAGTAGTAGTAACCACAACCCTCTGGCATCCACAGTGTCAGAGAGCTCTGAGTCCTCTGTGAGTTCATCGTGTGCAGAGAAGGGATCCCTGCCACTATCAGACTATGTTAATGTTGATGTCAGCTCCCCGGGTCACCTCAGCTCACACCAGGCTGCAAGTTCTCCCCCGGCAGAAGTCTCGACTTGTCCGAGTCTGCTGAATGCCCTGGACATACAGGGAGATGAGGAGGGAAAAGAGGGAAAAAGCATAGAGGGACAGACAGAAGTGAGGGGGATGGTAGAGGAATATCCTCTCCAACAGCAGGTGAGCTTGGTGTGTCCGCCTGCTCCAGTCAAGGATGACTACACTGAAATGACTTTCAGTCCTCATGCCCCTCTACCTGCTCTCTGCACCACCGATGCTGCTCCCCTCCCCACCAGCCCCACTGCCTGTGTCCAGAGACTAAGCCTTGACAGCAGCATTGTGGATGGGGTTCCTCATGTGCCGGTGGACTCTTTTCTTCTGGGGGGTCCGTCATTGTCCGTCACGCTCGTGGACCCACACAGAGGGGCCAAAGTGATCCGGGCAGACCCTCAGGGACGCCGGCGTCACAGTTCTGAGACCTTCTCCTCCACCACCACTGTCACACCCGTGTGCCCATCCTTTGCCCATGACACCAAACGACACAGCTCTGCCTCTGTGGAGAACGTATCCCGCACTGTATGCAGCTCTGAGGGACCTGACGAGGACTATGGCAGCAACAGCCTCATGTGCAGGGAGACGTCAGCTGGTTATCAGAATGGTCTCAACTATATTGCCTTAAACTTGATGGAGGGAAACCTAGGAGGATGCCGGTTAGGTGGCTGTGACGGACTCCTGAGATTCAAGACAGCCTGTGGCTGCAAGGGTGGCATGAATGGTTTCAACACTAGCCCCTATGCCAGCATGGGATTCAAGGAGACTGCTACTGCTGTGAAAGGTGAGAGTTTTCATACATGTCACAAGCACTCATTCATTCAGTAGAATGTCATTCATGAAGGGAGTGGTGTCCGAACTTGAGTAGGATCTGTCTTATTGCTACTCAGTACTCTGTAGAGATAGGCTGCTCGTAGCTAAGCAGGACTTCTGAGCTCATTTTCATTGCAAAGTTAAGAATAATGAGGATTTTTCAGGGAACATGCTGAAAACAAACAGCCTCATTTGTGTGTCTGCAGCCGAGTGTGTGTGTGTGTGTGTGTGTGTGTGTGTTTGTCTGTGTGTGTGTGTGTGTGTGTGTGTGTGTGTGTGTGTGTGTGTGTGTGTGTGTGTGTGTGTGACATTGTGACTGTGGATTCAACCCACTAACTGTTAGTTAAAAGCTGGTACACAGTTTTCTGGATAGCTGTATTAGGAATTTTTCATTAGCTGGAATATTGTATTATTTAGGCATGTTTTTTATGTCACTGCTTATCATATAAGAGACCAAGTCACAATCTGACTGATCACGTATGTAGGAAATTAACAAACTACAATGTAAAGTAGTGAAATGAGGGGAAACAGAGCTTCATGTTAACAGTGGCCACATACTGACGAACACTACATGTTACAGTTTTCTGTCTGTAAAGGCAGGCTACAGGAGCAGAGGGAGGTAAAGCTGTTAGGATCATTGCTGTAAGGTGTAGACTGTGATGTTTATATAGGATTAGTCACCTACTCGTCACACCCATGACACATCAACAAATCTCAAGGCTGTGCGATGCGGAGCTGTTTGCTCGGTCTTTGATCTACTTTTAAACTGTGTAGAGACATGTGAGCAGCCGTACCGGAAACCCAGTGTGTGTCCTTCCAAATAAAAGCTCATAATGAGAAAGCACAAGTGTAATGTAAAAAAAAGAAGAAATAATCTATATTCTCTTGAGGATGCTGCCTTAGTTGCACCCCTTGGCTATAAATAACCTCAAACAATCATCTGGCTTTTATAGATTCTGTTTGCTACTAAGTTGATTTTGCAACCATCATATTTTGGAACAGTTTTACTTTGAAAAGTGTTGTTATATCTTATCCTGGCTGTCTTGAAGCTGCTGTTGTGTGTTTGTGAGAATGATCTGCTTCGGTCTACCCTTAGTGACGCAGTTTTATACCACGTCAGTATTTCAGAAAACATCCAATGTGATCCATTGACGCATGCATCACTGCACATGATGAATGGCTTAGAACAGGAAAAAATACGTGTTGGTTGTAATGCAGCTTTTTATGGCACTGGCATGTTTGTGAATAAGCTATGAAATCCTCGTGACTAGTTGTCTTTTCTGGGAAAGAACAGCTGCGATCAAAATATTACCTTTCGCCTCATTTGTGTGGCGTTGCCTCAGCGGCTTTTTCATACATCTCTAAATGGCAGGGATTATTTACAGGGATAGATAGATGCCTAACAGGGGCATGTCAGAAGTTGCCGTTGCTTGAAAAGAAAACATGCTGTCGGGATCATTGTGACTCAGGAGTCAGTGTTACTGATGGTGAAATACAAGAGTTTAATTGCTGTTTGTGGTTTCACAACCAAGTTGTCTCTCTTTGTCTCTGTCTCTGCTGGCTCTCATGCTGCGAGCACAGCCAGCGTGGGGTTTGGTGCAAGTCATCGGGTTCCCCAGAAAAACAAGTGAGTCAGTTGTTTATCAATTGTCAGGTACTGGGTTTCAGGGCTGGAATGCGGGCAGTGTGCAAAGGTTGCTGAGAGAGGTGAATGCTCACTTGTTTTCCTAACCTGGTGGGATGGACTCAGAGGGGGATGGGATTTTTTTTTTTTCACTGTGAGCAACTTCACAAATATGCTTATGAACTGGCTTTACACAGGAGGTATTCACATGTGTTTTGTATGAACACATATGACTTTGAAGGTGCACTCTTACATATATGTGCTCCCCCCACACCTATTGTAAACCTTCTGCTTATTGCCCCATCACCAAAGTTTGAATTTTGAAGCTCAGTGGAGATGTCTGTCCAAGGGTAAAACAAGCAGGGGAGGAGGTGGCAGAACGATAGTGAAAGATGGAGGACTTTTGTTTTTCATCTGCAACAAAATAGACAATTGAGCTGTTGGCTGAAGGGGAAGGAGGGAGGGAGGGAGTGAGGGGGAGGAAGGAAAGAAAAGAAAAGAAACACAGAGAAAGAGACAGAGATCAGTGCTGTTCCTGTAAGAAATGACTTTAGCCACTATATCCTGGTTATGTAAGATCTTCCTGATGAACAAAAAGGGAGGGATTGAAATATGTCTGTACATGACAGCAAACTACTCATGTCTGATCAGGGATGTGATCAGTGCATTGATACTGAAAAGACAACACCCCTTCTGTTGTTGTGTGAGACAAGGCAAGGGCACATGTTTTTACTACAAGACTACAGGCTTTACCACATTCTCCTGTTATCACTGAGGGAACCATAGTTTGCATTCCCTTCAGTGCATCAATTTGAAACAGGTTGATTAAGGATTCAAATCATCTGTCCTCATTTGGCATCTGAAGTTGTCACCATGTGAAAACTCAACACACACTTCTGTTTCTCTGTAAATAGAGTTTCTCACGTGGCTCGGTGAGGAATGCTTTAGTCTTTTAGTTGATAGGTTACACTGTTGTTGTTTTGGTTTCTGCCTGGCATGACGTGCAGGGAGAGGGAAAGAGGGGTGTGGGGGGGGGCCGACAATGTCAGTTTCTTGACCTTTGAACTAGCGCTGTGTGGTAGAGAGGGAGGAGGGATATTGCTATCAGGGCATTTCCAGGAAACCACACACGCACCCACACACACACACACCTCAGTAGCTGTGTTGGGAAAGAAACAGGGAGCTGTGAGTACTACTTTTCCAACTTAAACAATAAACAAAAAAAACAAACTTGTTTTCATTTTACATCTCCTTCCATAGAACATCTCCACTACCACTGCTACTGTCATCTTCCTGTCATCATGTTTCCCCTCCTTTCCTCTCATCTTGTGCTTCTCTCTCTTCTAAACAACACCCTTGCATGGGTGCAGACAGGGGAGAAGACTGACTCACACTCTCCATGCCTTTCATTTGTGTGCCCCAGACTTGTGTGCCCCCCCCCCTCGCCCCCCCCAGCACCCAAACACACACACACACACACAATTCCACGTTGTCTGTGTGCCTTCCTGTCCCATGTGCGTACATATATACAGCCATCAGCAGATGGTGGAGTGGTGGAGGGGGTTGGGGGAGTTGAGGGGTTCAGGGGTTTTTGCACCTGCCCCGCCAAGCAGTGCTCACTGGTTATCTGGCCCTTCAGAGGAGAGTGACAATACGCTAATGACTGGCCACCATCTGCCACAACAACAACAGGGTGAAGGTGGGGGTGTGGCGAAGCAGTTTTCAAGAAGCTGTACACCAACTCAGCCACTCCTCTGCATCCTCCTCCCCCCCGTTTCTCCTCCTCTCCTCTCCAGACATTGGTTTCTGTTTTTCTGAAATCATGTGATTCAAACCACCACCACCCCCATGCACACACACACACACACACCTTCTCCACACCAGTGTATTTGAGCACCGGTGTTTTTATTTTCTGTTGTTTTCTAACCTCAGTGGACTGTCTCTGATTGGCTTTTGACACCAGTGGCCATGAGGATTATCTAACGCTGCAGTAAACTATCAGCTAATCATATATGATTAGAGCCACTGACAACACTCTCACTCCTCTTGCTGATTGTGTTATCTCAACCTGCAAACCACAATAACCAACCAACTGCTTTGAAAGATTGATGTGAAATGTCTTTTGGTATGATGTGTTCATGAGCTGATGAGAAAGTCTGATATATGAGAATTAAGAGTTGCCTGCAAGAAGCAAGCAAATTCACATGTTCAATATTTTGTGATAGTGTAACACAGTGACTATTGTGCTTTTTTAAAATCCTGGAACATTTAACTACGCAAACAATGCCTCTACTTGATTATTTGATATTTGAAGGAGCATACTGTGTCCGTCCTCACCTGTCCTGTGCACCCCTCCCTCCCTCACAGACACAGACACACACACAGACACAGACACACACACACACACACACACACACACAGCTCCTGACTGTCTGATACATAACTGAGTAAAGTAGGGCGGGATGTTCCAGTGCTAGATAAAAACAAAGTCAACCTACTGTATCCTCAATTTAGCTTGCAGGTAAGAAGGATTACATTCACTTCAGGATTAGACATTGTTGAGTAGCTTGTTTTGTCTATAGGTAAAAGAAGAGCCAGAGCTCTCTCACACACACACACACACACACACACACACACACACACACACACACACACACAGGTTACGCTCAGTCAGTTTTTCTTTCATAAACTGTCCAGCTTATCATAAACTCTTTTCTATTTCTTTGCACCGCTGCCCTGTATTAGTGCTTCTCCAGAGAGGCCTTTAGGATTCGGTTTGTGTATATGAAGAAGGGAGTGCTGTATTGATTTCATCTGCATTTTTTTTAATGATAAAAGCTGTCTTGTTGAGCATGTTTGGTAGTTCGCAATAAAACATTTGGTAGATAATTGTGATGCTTTTGAAGCTTGTTTATTGGCTAATTAATCAATTAGCCAACTGACAAAAACTTCCCACATCGCCAGTTTTGTTGTTTAGAGAAGCTGTGTTTCCGGCTTGATGGGGGGGGGGGGGGAAGAGAAAGAAAGAAACAACCATTCATAATCTTCCTGTCTTGTTGCTATTCAGAAATACAGTTGGGACAGTTCTGTTAAAGGGCTCATTCAGTCCATTCTGCAACAACACAGAAGTACTCGAGCAGGCAAAGGCATTGGTAGATATGTTTACTCTGCTTCTGAAGCACTAGAGCACTATCCCTGAATGAAGCAGGGCTAAAATTAGCCTGTGAGAACTAAATAAATAATGAACAGAGCCTGTGTGTGTGTGTGTGTGTGTGTGTGTGTGTGGGGGGGGGGGGGGTTGGGACAGGGGGCACAGACATGGGTTGGTAGGAGTGGCTGAGGGATGTATGTGTGTGTGCTCCAAAAAGAGGAGGGGTAGAGGCCATTGAGTTCATTCCCCGCTGGACCTCTGTCCCCTTCTCTCAATAACAGTCCCCCTCCCCGAATCTCCCTACCCACCCACACTTTTCTCCGATCAGCATATGTTAAATAGCTGTGTGTGTGTGTGTGTGTGTTTGTGTGGAGTTGCTGGCATCAGAGCCCCAACACACTACATTATAACAATTACAATAATGATGACACTAATTTTCGGCGTGCATGTTTTATGTTATCATGTCCACACCTGTTTACTGATCTAAGCTGTCTGTGATTCAAGCCTCCTTCCCGTCATTCTCACCCAAGTGTCTGCCTCTACAGGCCAATGACTGGACCAGCCCTGAGAGAAACACACACACAGACACACTCACTCAGATTGTTATGGACCGTTAGTCCCATGACCTCACTGCATTCCCGTTCCTCTCTGTCAGGTTGATTCTGTTACTGTGGTTTTTCCACCACTTCCCTCCCCAGTGTTTCTATTTTCCTCTCTGTCTGACACCCCAAACAAAGAACAGACAGAGCCCAGCCAGCCAGGTGGCCTCAGGAGTGAAATCAGTTATTTAATTGAATTTTTGTCAAATGAACTCTGTTGTTCCACACGTTTGCATCTTAGACATACCTGATTCTCTGAGAGCATGCAACAGTCTGTCAATAAGGGTTGTGCCAAGTGTCTATATAGTTTTTGATCTGACATTATCCTCTGATTTTTATTTGATGAGTATCTGTAGGACAAACAGAGAGACAAAATAAATGTGTGTGTGTGTGTGTGTGTGTGTGTGTGTGTGTGTGTGTGTGTGTGTGTGTGTGTGTGTGTGAGTAGTTGAGCAGGGGATAACAGTTAGGAGTCTGAATGAAAGGTTTGTTTTAGAGAATGACGATCACATCCAGCTTTGTGAAAACGGCTCTTGTTCACGGTTGGGGAAGAGGGAGAGGAGACAGCGAACGAGGGAAGAAACACAGCCGTGTTTGTGTGTGTGTGTATGTGTGTGTCAGCCAAGACTTCCGCTCCCGTTTGATAGCTGCATGCAAATGAAACCTCACAAACAAGTACACAGGGGCAAGGGTCAGCACAGCTTTCCACTGGGAGAAAAGCGACACTCTGAAGACACTGGGTTTGTAGTGCTTGAGAATACACTGCTGTGATGTGTGTGTTCTATTTTGCCGTCAATAGAGACTTCCCTGTGTCAGCTGCACAGTGCTAAATGACATTCTGTTTTTCCCCTGCCGAGAAATCACCTGCCACTCCAGCATCCACCAACCAATACAAACACACACACACACACACACACACACACACACACATGCAAAGTCGGGCCCCTTGAAGAGCACTTATTCCTTACTTGGTATAGAGTGGGGGTATCTGTTTAACCTCTCCCTACCCTCTATTGCTCTGTCCCATGTAATAAATCACATATACTGTATGTGCACACACAAATTAAGTTCCTGAGGGGGGAATTGACTGAGAAATCTCACTCTGTTACATTTCACAGACATTACTTCATGTCTGTAAATCACGAAACAATAAAATTCATGTGTTTTTTCTTTTCTTTCAGAATGATGGCTGACGGGTCCTCCCACCCCCGCCCCCCTCCACGACTCTCCTTTTCCTGGGATTGTAGGATTTCACTGCAGCCACAGCGACAGCTGGACCATGCGCTGCAGCCGATGTCCTTTGACCTCCTTGTCGTCTTTGAGGGTCACAGGGACAGCCATCACCATGGCAACACGGACACTTAACCCTTGCCCCAAATCTTCCCTATGCTTTTCCTGGCACCAAAACATTCAGGCGCCATCGCTGCTGCTGTACTAGATTACTTAAAATATTCTTTAAAAATGGACTATTAACTCTAACTATAGGCAGGTAACTATTTATCTCTGTATGTAGGCCTGCAAAATGATTCTGCAGTATATTATGTTAATTATTATTGTTGTTCCATTCACACACTTTCAGCTGGTTTTCTTTTGGTGTCATCCAATAGTTGCCAGATACTCACCTTAAAACCTGTGAACCAAACCTGGAGAACACGTACGCACACACACATATACGCACACACATGCAAAAAGAAAAACCTGTCATGCATACAGAATACATATATTTATTTATTTATCATGTATGTATGCATTTGTTGAAATGTGCGTGTGTGTGTGTGAATTTGTATACATGCAAAAAGAGGTGGCATTTATGAACATATTTTAAAAAACATCAAAGTTAACATTTGCTTAAAAAAACCCTACCTCAGCAAAACCAGGTTGGTACCAATTCACACAGTTGAAATATATATAAAATATTTATTTTCAAAGGTGAATGTTTTTAAAAAAATCACCGATCCAAAGCCTTACTCTAACCATCAGCCCCCAGTCTGATGGACCTTTTTAGTTTTGACCTATAAACACGCAGTATATCAAAGATTTAACTGATCTAAGAGACTGAATGTTCATCAGAGCCGAATGAGAGACAACCTCTCTGAGATTAAGTTCCTTCTTTCCCCATGTTACATTTATGACAAGATAATGTTTTAAAGATCCAGAGTAATATATTTATTGATATGGCTGAGATGGAGCAGTACTGAGTCATACACAGAGGACCTTAGAGGAATGCATCATGAACCAGGTCCATCTAGACCTGACCACCAGATCTGTGGCCTGTCTGAGCACAAGTCTCAGCACCTTTATACACTTTACATTTGGACCATACTTATCCACTGTACCACCTGTAATATCCTGTACACCCACACAGCCTGCAGGAAGTTATGACCTGTCAGCACAAGGGGCAGGAACATGAATGTTTAAAGTAATTTATAAAGACTAACTGGACAGCCCAGAATCTTACATTTTCTTACCTGATGCCTCATTTGCAGAGTTCTGTCACACCAGAGGGGTTGGCTGGCAGGTGTGGGCATCGCTGAGCAATATGGCAAATGCAGGACACAGTCTGATTGGCTGTTTCATTGAGCCGCTCGATAGCTTGAATCCACCTGGCCTCCGCTGCCCCTTTGAGCTGAGAGAGAGCCAGACAGGACACGCCGGAGCTAATGCATGGTCTTGCACTTACAAACTTTCCAGATTGTAACACAAGACACGTTGAATGTAGTACATGCTGTGTTCTGAGGAACACACAACCCAACCAACACCACAACAACAGTGAAAAACGCAGAGGCACTGAGTGGAAACTATCACACAGACACGAGCCGAATATAAGAAACAAACTAGGGGAAGTATCTCTATTTATCTGAACTCACTGGTACTTTAACCTTTGCCTATATACTGTAAATACTGCAACGTTACAGAGAATTACAACTAAGCAAACAATGAGAAACTCTGAGAGATGTTAAGTTAAATAACTTAAATGCTGTTTGTACTGTACATAGTATGTGTTTGAGTGAACTTTCTGATACAACAAAAGCACTAATTAAGTTATATGCTAACCAGTATGGTTTGGCTTTGATTTTCTTTTATTCTTTTTTTTTTTAACTGTCTTGGGATAGTCTTGTGAAACAAATGCCACTATGAGGACATTTTCTAATGCTGTAATTCAGAAAAAAAGGTTTTAAGAGAAATCATTAATACTTGACATAATAAATTCTTGTTACCTAGGTACAACACAAATGGCATATATGCAATATTTACACTTTTGAAAATTAGTTTACAAAGACATACCAAATGTATAAATACTGTTAATAATGTTTGTTAAATCTTAAAATCAGATTTTTGCTGTTTGTACTTTTTTTTTCTTCAAATTTGAAATGGAAACTTTCTTCTGTTTGTTTTTGCTAATCGAGCCTATTGGTGTTTTGAGCAGTGTTTTGCATTTGGATAATGTTTCTATTCAGCATCTAAAGGTTACTATGGGGCCCTGGCTTATCTTGCTGTGTCTTTCATTGTAAATATTTCATATCTTGCATATTGTGATGCTACTAAGAGATGATAATTTAAACTTAGTTCATTGCTTTAGATTGTATTGATTCTTTATAGACACATGCAATAAATAATGACATTATTTAAGAGAAGATGTTTGCATTTTTTTCTGTTCTCCTCCTTCTCTCCTCCTCCCACACATCACAAACGAGAACTGGCTTTTCATCTCTCATTTGAATAGGCACTAACCGGAGCAGATGTTTCAATTCTGTTTCCTGGCTCTTTCATTAAGAAAACTCTCATTAGGAAAGATGGAAGGAAAGAGGATGTGTCTTGATTCTCTTTCATTTCCCACGTCACCTCCTTGTTTTCTGTTTGCCATTCTAAAGCTCTTTTCCCTATTGAGAAAGAGTGCATCAAGATTTGGGTGTAGGCCTAACCTAGTGTTGCCTCCAGCATTAGCATTGTTATTGTTTTTCTGAGCTTGTCTCTCAGTCCCCACCCCCAACAATAGTAATTAGACCAGCATGTTGAAACAGCCCCTGGAACTGGGAGGGAATAAATAACACTGTGATAGGATTATGATTTTGCACCCTTAGCCATATGCTGTCAGATTATTCATTCACACAGCCCTGCTAATTAAAATGGTAATTAATGCTGAGAAATAGGTCTAATTGTGCACTAGCGGTATATGTTTGGATGGGAGGAGGGGCTGGGCTTTTAGGTTTGTGTGCATGTGGGTTCTTAAATTTTATGCATGTGAGCGTTAAACACAGCAAGTCAAAAGTGAAGGGTGGATCAGAACAGATGGGAAAGAAAGAAAGGGCAGGTTTGCAGAGAAATGTGAAGGTTGACTGACCAGCTTAAGGCTGAGTGATAGTCTGAAGATAGATCTCTTTCATTAGGCAGATTTCTCCCTGCTGCATAGAAGCTAGGAGGCTATTGAAAGAGAGAATAAAGTGTGACATATTCACTCTAAACTAGATCTCATCCATCACTGCTTTCCTCACATTGCAAGTTTAATGAAAGACTAATTTATCTCATTAAATTCTAAAGAAGGGATAGAGAGTGAGGCACAAGCCATTATACCTCTATGTCTTATATCCTCTATTCTTTACCACACACTGTCAAATGATTTGCCACACATTTGCTTATGTGTGCATGTGAGTGAAAATGTGTGTGTGTGTGTGTGTGTGTGTGTGTGTGAGGGGGTGGGTTGGTTGTGAAACAATAGATACGTCCATATGAGCAGCGTAAAGTAGCCTATAGCCCCAGGGAGTCATCAGCCTTATGGACAGCGACCTGCAGTAGCTCCACAGGAAATGGCCTGCTTCCGGAGAGCTGTCTGGGACACCGCCACGACATAAGTGGCCATGTGTGAGCGTGCGCTTTTAAAAGCTAGTATGCTCTGTGGCCATTTGTGGATGTCCCCCACAGCAGGTTTGTAGTCAACGTGCAACATCTTTTTACACATATTGTGTGCACGTGTTAGTCTGAGAGCTACAGAGAGACACAAAACATGAACATATAAAATACAGCAAACATACACACACCTATTTGTATTCTTTATTATAGCAGAGGACTGGAAATGAAAAAATGAAATGAAATGTAATCTTCATGAGACTTCAGGCTCCTTCACACTACATGCAATCTTGAGGGATTCACCGCATGTCACACTGCAAGATGGGTTTAATAATATCTTGTTTGCTGTATACTGGATGTCAAACTGTACAGTATCAATAGTGAGGCATGTCATAGTGTGAGATGAATGCTCAGTGAATCATAGTGCTACAAGGCAAATGGGGAAAAAATTACACAAGCAGAAACATATCAACCTGGGTCTTCCATCTGTGACACTCATAAAAAAAACACATGCTGTTGTGCTTTTCGTTAACAAAGCTTTAAATCAGGCATGTTTCATTACGATCTAGGATCTACTGTTTTGGTTTGTCCACCACAGATGTCAGAGTTCAGCAGTCTGAGTTAGTCATATCAAGTTGATATATGCCACATTTACTTTTTAGCATCAAATTCCCTCTTTGTGTTTCCTCACTAAAAAGACTGTAACATTGAAAGACTCGATTTGACTGATTTGGAGGGCGGACACTTCATATTAGCCTCAGATAGACTTCTAAATATATTTTTTCACAGAAGGAGGGTCCCATAACAGATTGTAAGTGCATTATGATGCAGGGATATTTCATTGTCTGGTATGAGCACGAGGAATGATTACGGCAAAAAATCCAGTTTCACTGTTCATTTGGACACCTAACTGTTGTTTTAAGATAGATTTGAAAAATTGTGAAACCGTCCTTTAATGTTCACTGTAGTTTACATGCTTAACCTTTTACAGTAAAAGTCACACTTGATGACAAAGTTGGTGATCTTGGTTTGCAGGAGTTTGAAGTGGCTGATATCCACACAGGTGACTATACAACAGGTTTTTAAATACAGTACAAAATGTGCCTCTCCTACGAATGC
>NC_084982.1:11710556-11715396 GCF_963691925.1 Scomber scombrus
AGATGTGGGAATGTGCGGGAACCAACAGGATGAGCTCATGCTCTCTCTCTCCTGGCCCTGCCCACCCTGCGTGACTCATACTTGGCAGGTGTGTGTTTACAGCTGCAGGTCAGCTCAGGGTGTGTCCTCATTAAACTGGTGGGGAACATGTTTCCTCAAGCACAGGTAGAACTATTCATCACATTAGTGTTTCAACAGCTTCAGCTGTTTATCACCACACTGCACGTGCTAATCAAAGCAACAGTGAGCAATGTGCAGCAGAAAGAAAAGCTTTTCAAAACAAATTTTCTGGAACATCAATTAAGAAAACAGTAGCCATGGTGTAAGGATTACAAATTTGGAAACTCCTGAGTATGTAATCCTTTGAAAATAACCACAACCACCTCAAGAGAACAGTATGAGGGAGACTTTTTAGGAGTTGGCCCCCTAAAAGCCTTCCTTTCCCCTCCCTGCTTTTGCCTCAAAGTGATGAATGTGCTTGGTGGAGACAGCACATGACCTGCAGACAGCATTCAGCCACCAGCTCCTTAGAAGGAAACACCATCTGCTTCTTCTGCCAGAGTTTCAATGAGCCACGTGTGTGTACTTTATTTTGTTTTTGTGTGTATGTGTTCAACGTGGTGAGTGTCAATGAATCATGTTTGTGTATTAATAACAATGACACTTTATCCACCAGATTTGTATTTAGGAAAATGAATAGTTGCTGTGGAAAAACTCACAGCACCTCTTTGTTCACTCAAATTCAAATGCATCACTCTTGATGGCTCTCTGCTTTGAAAAAAAAAATCAGTGAGTGTTGACATAAGCAAGTCAACTTGCTTATAAATAGGAAAAAGTACACTCTGTCATGGGCACCACAACTTGCAAACAATTCACTCTTTCAGAAAAAGGTCAACCTTGATGAAATTTCTGTTGACTGACATTGTGGTAATTCCAGTTTTTTACAAGCTACTGAAGTATTTCATTTACACTTTACCTTTGGACAAGATAGGCAACTGCCAAGGGCCTCCAACTAAAAGGTTCCCCAACAGCTACAGATATATTATGATGTTTGCACATATATTATGATGTTTGCCTGCGGTAACTTGCAAAGATTTCAAATGTATTTTTCATAATTAGAAGCACTGCACACCTCTCATTTGTTGCTTCCCCTAAAATAGCCAGCAGAGTCAAAATAATGCATATGAATGCCTTCCTGTCACTCTGACACAGTTGTTGGATTATGGGAGCACTGACCCCAATTTTCCCCAAACCCTCATGAAAACAGACAAAGATGATGATGATAATATGAAAAAAAATGATTTCAGGGGAAAGTAAGACAGAGTGTGTAGCAACATGCTAATCCCATTGAATATTTCTGATCCTTGAATAATACTGCATGCTATTTAGAAAACATTACGATTACATTTTTATCACATTCTGTAAGAAAATGTAAATGTAATGTAAGAAAGTGTATGTAAAATGTAAGAACATTTTTACAGTGTGGTATTTTCAGTTTTTACTTAAATAAAAGTTTTAAGTACTTTTTCGACAGCTGCCAATACCAGCAATCTCAATTACAGAAATATGATAATGAATGATGAAGGTCTCATACATGAGTTTGCTTAGGGCACTCACATCATTAAATACGTCCCTGTTCTGTCAGTCAGTCTGAACATTTTTTATTTTTTACATCCTCTTACACGAGGACCAAAAGATCAAACAAGTATGTACACATCATGACTGAATAGTAAAAAAAAAAAAGCAAAACCAATGTGGGGCCAATGAACATCTTCATTCCTTGATGGGAAATGGAGACCAGACTTGCAAATCAGTTTCCAGTAAATATCAGAGTGAAACAATTAACTGCAGCTATCTACTTCTTTTCTTTTTTTATTTGTGATAAAACCACTGAAATATTTATCTTTAAATCATAGTAGTAACAGTTGCTCATTCAGAAAAAAGACCTAAAGTCAGCAATATGACAGCAGTAATATCAGTAACACAGCAATATTTATCTTAAGTGTGCTAACATTACCAGCTTTTTTGTCATACCGGACCATGACTGTAGTGGCAACATCCATTGTCTTCTATAGTTTACCCACTGCACGACAAACCACACAGCACAAAGTGAGAGTACAGTCGTGTCTTTGTTGTGTTGCATTTACATCAATGTCACACCTTTGCGCCTGGCAACATTTAGTTATCAGTGACAATCTTTTGGGAAGCACAGACCAAGGCACTTCCAATGAATGTTACATAGTGTTCAGGTGAAAGGATGAGTGCACACTGTGCAGTGGAGCATTTTGCTGCTTGTTATCTTTTACATATGCCGGAAAAATACTTATTTTAGATCACCAAACCTTCGGACATGACATGAATATGAACCTGATCTTAAAATACATTTGTCATCTGAGGTGATGACCACAAATGTTCCTCTGCTCTTTTTGTCGCCTCTATCTACATTTTTCTTTATCACTGATAATGTTCTGAATTCTCAGGACTCGTGTATTATCTCGGCCGCTCTCTGTATGACGCACAGAGCCACAGAGCAAGGACATGCAGTTTTATATGCTACACTGAGACAATGATCTCAAATCGCAAATCTCCGAACAAATCCGTACTCTTTTTGAACATTTTTTACATATGAAAATGATGGAATAGAAAGCAATGTAGAAAGTGAATTAGAGCTGATGGACAATGGCACCATTGTTTACATTCACATTTTGAGTTTTGGGTAACACCTCGGGTCACAAAAGATATATTCAGCCTGTGCGTTGACCCTTACTCAAGGTCATTTGTGTGTGTGTGTGTGTGTGTGTGTGTGTGTGTGTGTGTGTGTGTGTTTGTATGTGTGTGTGTGTGTGTAAAAAAATACACAAGTGATAAACAGGATAGGTGGATGGGCGCAGGAAACAGAGGTTGTGGCGAGTGAGAGGAGAAATGAGGGGGGATGGGAGTCTCATTTGGGAATTACCACATTATTATATGAATGACGGAGGCTGCTAGTGGTGAAGGGGATATAAATAAATAAATAGGGAAACACGCAGTTGAACGACACAATGCTTTTTCTTTTCAAGACAAAGTATGAAAACAGCAAGGAAGAGGGAAGAAAACAGCAAAAACATTCATAATTCAGAGGTGTGGACTATTGTCCCTTTTCAACTACAAAATGGGACTTGGGATATAAAATAATTCCTTGTTTAGCTTCTCTTGTATCAGTGTAATGAAAGCTGTTTTCCATCACTGTGATCACACAGCAGGTTCACAAAGCGTGCCACAGACATTGACACTGTCTGGAAGTGGGCCATCAGTTTCCTTCAATCACCCTAATGTGGAGGGCTGAGAGGCTGACAGCCATCTATAGTGGAGTGATACCCCTCCCCCTCCGAGCGCTAATAAACAAACACACAGCCTCCCCTGGAGTCCCCCAGGTGGTCTCAGTCAACACATTGAATGGAGCATCACTCAATGATGGATCAAACGAAAGACTGTCCCCCCATTGCTCATCTTCTCTTCCGCCATACTCCCAGCTAGTCTCTCCTCCACTCCCGTTCTTTCTCACTATTTGATACACCTTTTCTCGTTTAGCCCCCCTCTCATCCATCTTGGGTGTTCCTGCCCTGCTCGGAGCTCCAGACAGGCCGTGGGGCTCTAGACCTCATCCCTCACCCGCCACTCCCTGCTGGGACAAATAGGTCCCAGAGCGCCCCTGGTGAAGGATGAGCCTGTTACATATACAACCCCATTTTTAAAAAACTAATTCTTGTGTCTTATGCTCTCATACATGCACTCTCACGTTCAGATACATCAAACTCAACTCCCATTTTCCATACATCAACAGGGATGCATGAATAGGCTCAATTACTAATTGATTTGTTAGAAATGTAGTGAGATGTCGTCCCTACTTGTTACATTAAGTACATTTTAATACAATCCATCTCAAGCACAAAAGGTATCACAAGGAAAGTGAGGTTTTCCTGCAAAAACAGATGTCAAGTCAATTTTATTTATAGAGAACAATAACAATTTGCCTCAAGGGGATTTATATGTATACATAATACGACACCCTCTATCCAGGGGGGAAAAAAGACCACCTTTCATGTTCGCCACACAGCCACAGCGCTCAAGGTTCAAATTATTCCACCATGAACCTATGTGATGTTCACTTCACAAAGCAGTAAGCCCATATGTGAGACATGGGTTGTGTGTTTATGAGTGTCACAAATTACACCGAAGTGAAAGCACATCATAATCTTGGAAGAAACATGTTGTGTATGTAATCTAGAATGAACTGTTTCAATTTGTCTCCATAGCGTCTTTGTTGCAATGAGCAGAATGCTGAATTAAGTCAGCATAACACCTGCGCTGTGTCTAAACACATACATTTTACTCTGAATGCAGAACCAGGATTGTAGTTGTAGCTCAGTACTAACATGTTGAGGGCCTTGACAGACCAAACTGACTTCACCTCATGTTGCCTCATGAGTTTTGTGTGATAAAAAATTACTCTTATTCTCAAGAAATCTCATGAAAACACAGAAAACTAGCAATGCGTCAGTCCGTCTATTTGAATATTACATTTTACTGAAGACGTAAATTAGGAATGCATACTTCCATTTTTTTTAAAACCCAAAAACATTTGGATCGCAGCTGTCCATGTCAGCTGACTTCCAGGCGAAGTATATTAGAACTGTACAGTTGTACATTAAAGTGCGGAGAGACTGGCGGGGGCATGGTTTTGACTAGTGAGCCAATAACAGGCAGGCTGTTATGCAAGGTCTGGCTTGAGCACAGGGCATCATAATAGATGTAATGAAAACCAGAGACAGACACAGAGAGAGTGAAAAGCAGCAAACCA